>NW_021636802.1:0-31675 GCF_004799145.2 Neltuma alba
TTTCAAATTCCACACCTCTTTCTAACATTCCTTTGGAGCCTAATAAGAACTATCAGGCCCCTCAGCACCCTTGTCACTCACCTAATACTGATTTTAAGAATACGAATACTTACAACTTATATATAATACTTTTTGAGGAATTAATATATCAATAAAACATTTATTTTTTATTTTTATCATTTTATTAAGTAATCAAATTTTGTTTTATTATAGGAAAAAGGAAGATAATGCACACTTTTTTTAATATTAGATATTTTTATGATTTTTAAAATAAATAAGAATAATATGTCAACAAATATTTTTTCTCTCCCCTTCCTTCCAAAAAATGGCTAGAGGAAGTTCAGTTCACCTCTCTCCTTCGGTTAAAAAAAAAAAAAAAACAACCAAACATTACCTCACATATTTCGAGAGTGGGGAAGTCAATGTACGAAATTTTAGAGTTCTGAGGCTGAGTTCATTTTTCAGTTTTTTTCCTCAATTTCCTTAATTTATTTGATTTTTTTTAATCATAATTGGTGATTATACCACAGTGTGATATATGATTCTTTCAATTATGTGTTTCCAGAGATGCGGCTAAATAATTTTTAAGAACAATCATCCAAACAATTGTCAGAGAATCATCTAAACATGTTTTTTCCTCAAAACTTGTTTTAAAAAACAGTTTCATAAAATTGTTTTGAAGACAAAAAAAAAAACAGAAAACATAACCAAATAAGCCCCTAATTTATTTCTATTTTTTATATTTTTTATTTATGAATATTTTTTATTTTATTTTTTCAGTTATATCTATTGCTCATGCGTATGTTCCTATTAGTTATCGTTAAATCAATTTTTTGGATAATTTTGATGAATTGAGAGCTAAGAAAAATTTAAATCCAAAAGAGTAGATATAAATATTGAGGTTAAAAATAGTTCTAAAATATTTGTGGTGACTCTACACTCTAACTTCACAATTTAGTTAATCATTTCTAGCAACAATAGCAAGCTGCATAACTCAGATGGTGTCAAAGTTGGTGTCGGAGAGTCTTCAAATGAAGTTCTTCGATGCATCGCAGTTTGATTTCAATTATGAGTAAAGTCGGCTATGGTTTCCTCCGCTCAGACGAAGCATGTACTTGGCCTTGCCGGCTGGCAACATTATTGTATGAAAATGGGCTAGTCTACCTTTGATGGATTAGATCAAACCCATTAATTTTGAGACTCTAGTGCAAATAACAGGACATTCAGATTGGGAATTGCCATTTTCTTTTTTTTTGTTTAAACTGAAAATTGGAGGGAATGGTTAACATGAGTGGGGTATATGAAGGTAGTTTTTTTTCTTATTGCAATAAGAAAAACTGCAGCACATATTCCTCTCCTCCCTCTCTCAGTTGGCCTCCTCCCTTCAGTAACTATCTCTCCCTGTATGCATTTATTGTGAGACAACAGATCCGAGTTTACCAAAGTAACCAGACCTCTGCGTGGCTATCTGAATTTGATCTACTCTTTAAGTATGCCCGAAACCCTTTAATTATTTATTCTGGCAAACAGCTCTTCAAAATACTAGAGTGTTTGGAAGAAGAAACACCTAGTTAGTCTATCTAAGATCTTAGTCAGAAGTTACACTTGATGCTCAAATTTGCTACTCATGCTTCTTACAATGCAAATCTAAATCTAAAATATTTCAATAACTAAGATCAATTCTCCACACAAAAATGGAGCGAAGGTCTGCTTCAAATAGTTTAGTGCAATCCTAAGGATAGTGGGGGGAAAAAATCTAATCTTCTAATTGACATTGACCCAAAAAAAAAAACAAGAAGAAGAAAAAATAAGTGAACTTTTTCTGCGATGGAGTTAGATTTGATAGAAGCAGTCAACCAGGCCACTGATAATTAGGTTTTGCTTTTGAAATGGCAATTTTGTGCGGTTTAGGAATAAGAATGTCGTTTCAGGTTGCTCCAAAGCAATGAAGATTTTCTTGTTTTTGTCAATATGGAATCCGAATCTGATTCTGCTTGGACAATAGCAAGAGGAAGTTGTTGATTTACAGGTCTTATTCATGATCCTTCACTTCATTTTAAAGCTTAATATAAGGAATCCTGCATTCCTTCATATACATGGCTTGAATTGCCCAACTCAACTTTGAAAAGCATCCTTATTTTCAAAACTTGGCATATACTCCCTTTAGTTTTTAATATGAGAATTAGATCACTCATTTATAAAAATTAATAAAATTAGTTAAATTATTTACTAATTTCTTTAAATTACCTTCTTTAATAATTTGCATTAACATCATCTCATAATGAAAATTTGTTTAATATGTACAGTTAACAGAAATAGCAGACAAAGTGAATTTAAATTTTAAACTTAGAATAAAAGTAAGTATCTAAATAGTCCAGGATCAGAAGGAATACTATGTTTGGATCAATAGGGCTTGTTTTGCCGTCATTTTTTGGTGGAAATTTTTTTTTTAAAATCCATTTTTTGGGTCTAGGTCTCATTGTTTCTTGGCCAATAGATAAGCCTTGTTGATAAGTAATATACTCCTCATGTTCTTAATATAAAACCTAATTGTTAAGTTAATTTTGGTCATAAATATAAGATTTATTTTTCATATTTATCAATTTTTTCTAAATTACTCCTGTGGATACTCCCTCAACCATAAGCAAATAAGCAAGAGAGGGAGGATATTAAGAAAGATGATTATACTCCTCCGGTCCTTAATATAAGACCCATTTAACTAATTTGATTAGATTAAGAAAGTTAGGTAAGTTAGTTAATTATAAGAAAAATAACACATTTTTCCTAAAACACCATAATCATCTTTCTTAATACCTCATCTTCCTCTTCTACTTGACTATGGTTGAGAGGTATCCATAGGGGTAATTTAGAGAAAATTGATAAATATGAGAAATGGGTCTTATATTTAGGACCAAAACCAACTTAAGAATTGGGTCCTATATTAAGGACCGGAGGAGTAGTATTTTAGAAAGAGCATGTTATATTTCTTATAATTAATTAACTTATCTAACTTTCTTAATCTAATCAAATTAGTTGAATAAGTTTTATATTAAAGATCAGAGGAGTAACATTTCATGTGTAGCTAGAAGGCATTAATGAAGGACAACTCAGGGATTGTTCCCCCTCAAAAAAAGCCAAATATCACGTTTTAGCTTGTGGCAGCAGCATGGTAAATATATCTTTAGAACCTCTTGGCTAAAATTAAAATATAACTTAAATTTTTTTTAATAGTCTCCTGGACAGGTCATTTAACGCAGCCAACTCAATATTTAATCCCATCTAGATGTAAGAATCTTCCCAAAGAAAAAAAAAGAAAAAGATTAACCTCTGCAGCTTAGTAGCTCCAAATTAATAAAGCCGCGAGACTTGATTAGGATCTCTAACGTCAAAAGATTCTGAAACTAATGTTCCACATCAAAAAATTGTAAGACATAAAAAAAGATTAAGAAAACCGAGAATATGAAAGATTCCTGAATCATTAGAACACTTGGGTCCATTCACTTAGTAGACCTCATAATTCTAATCCCACCACTAGAGAGCGTGATTGTGGGAGGGTAGGGAATCACAACGATATGATGGATAAAAAACTAAAGAAATGCCTTTTTTTTCTTCCCCTTGTGTGATTTGCCACTGTTCACTTTAATTTTTCTGCCAGAAAAAAAAATGTAAAAGGCCTTAAAAGTTGAAAAAAAAATTACATGAAAAAGAGAGATTTTACATTTTTCTTCAAGCACTTATTCTATACAAGGCAAAATCATGTAAAATATTGATATGATCAAAAGCTTAAGAGTCATTTTTGTGCTAAAAGTATTTATAGTAGGACTGTGAGTATTCGAAAAAATTTTTATGACTCCATATAACCTCATAGGTGTTAAAGAAAACATTTTCAAAACAACGTTGAGACAACAAAAATTTTCAAATACCCACAACTTCTTCGTAAATACTTTTCAAGTAAAAATGACCCGTAATCTTGAGATAATAACAAGAGTCGGATCCAGATCCGAGATGAACAATTCAGATCCAGATAAGAACTAGTGAAGGACGTGAAGAGAGCGAAATAAGCGTTTGATAAGGGCAGCTTTAGGGAAAGGGGAGCGAGTGATCGGAGCTAATTGGCGGTGGCGCATCACTTCAGCAACAGTGGGCAATCTGAAAGTAAGAGTCACCTTCTTTTCCAACACGTTCACTTCCAATGATTCTGTCTCTGCTGATCCATTTCATCCAAGATTTTGGCTTGTTTTAGAATCGAATATCACTCTCATCATAAAATCATCTATCATAAGACTATATAACATTTATCTTATATAAATTTAATTATGTAAACTATATTTTTTAAAAAATCTAGATCGGTACCAATCAAGAGATAAGCATTCTCATGAGCATAAAGATGAGAAAAGAATTCAATCTCTGCATTAAGTGATTGGATAATTTTTTTCCCAAAAAAAATGAAATTTTTAAATGTTTCAGCTCTAAATTAGTTGACTTTTTAATTTTTTTTTTCAATGCCTATGAAAGTATATAAATTTAATTACGTAAATTTAGTCCCTATAAATATAGATATATATTCACCAAACCCAAAATGACAACCTCAGGTATTTTCCTAGGGAATTATTGAGACATTGAGTTAGGTGATTGATTTGCAATGCATAACACTAATATAGTAATATCGACATTTAAATTCTTTAATAGTTAACACTTGACAGGCCAGCTAATTTCATTAATATAACTATACTAATTAACAAAACTAACTCCAAATCTTATAAGACAAAAAGATCTCCTTTAATTTGGTGATAAAAAAAACAAACAAACTTTCTGACGGTATTTGTTGTTTCTTGTGATTCTATAGGACAAATAAGATGCAAGCCAGCTACTTATAAACTAAGAGGAGGCTCAAAGTCATTAGAAAGTGACAAAGGATTTTTTTTTTGGCACTGAAACTTTTGGCATATTTGGTAGAATGAGTTAAAAAGACAAGAGAATATCTGAATGGATCAGAAGATAATAATCATAATTACAATTATAAATTAACATATTATTCCAAAACCTAAGCCATTGCCAGCCTATTTAATGGTGACGAGTAATAAGAATCACATGGTTTGAACTGTTCTCTACTTCCCTTCCTCTTTAGGTTATTTCAAGAACAGGTTTAGTTTTATGTAACTTAAAAGACATTCTCATTACCCATAATACTTTTAAAAAAAATGTTTCTTTGAGCCTTCAAAACCAATCATATACGTAACAAATAAATTAATTGAAACTGATGTTTTAGTATATTCCTGAAATTTCCCAGCAATGAGATTTAGTTCTGGGCAAAACCCAGAGGATATTATATTGACTTAACCAGTTTGAATGTAACATAGAAATGGTTGCAACAAAATCTGAAAATGCTAATCCTCTGATACTAAATTCTGAACCAAATCAGTAAACCGAAACTGGAAGGTGATATGTAACCAAAGAAAAAAAGGAAGTGAATGTACCGTTCATTTTGGTGATAATGTCAGAAACTCTCTTCTGGCAGTTCTTACATTGCATATCAGCAAAAACAACAACCTCCTGAACCTGTTTTTTTCACCAGAAAAATCCAAACCCATCATCATCATCATCTTCTTCAACCTCCAAATCACACACAGACCCAGAAATATCTGATCATCAGAAAAAAGAACAAGTAAGAAACAGAACGTACTATTGGCAGAGACAAGGACTCCATAGAAGCCAAGGTAGCTCGAGAAATAGAAAACCCATTTGAGATTTTTATAGTACTAACTTCATCTTCTTGCTTCTCAGGTCCGTCGTCAAAATCCATACCTGTAAAAAAGAGAATCCGTACACAACCACCAGAAAAGAGGCCTCACTTTATGATAACTTTATTAAGATGCCAAGTTCCTCCAATCCCATGACGAAGAAAACGATGGATAAACAGCTAGATTCTTCTGTACCGATAGAGCAATCCCATCTCCATGAAAGCTTCTTGCAGTAGCTTCAGGAGGAGGAGAGTTGGTAAAGTGAAAGATGGGTCTGCGCCTAAGTTGAAAAGGATGGTTCTTTATTTAATTGCAACCCCACAAAGTGCTTGCTTGAGTTAATTTGGGACTTTTTCAACACAAGAATGATTCCCTTCCGAGGTTGCTTCTCAGATCAGGCATTAGAATTACTGAAGTTATTAATGTATTTAAGTTAACTAAGTTAATGGAGGAAACTTTTACATTGCAGCTTCAGATTAGCCGCAAAAAGCCAAGCATCTACCTCTTTGTGAGAATGGATTCCCGTTTTGTAGAGAAAGTGAGAAATAAACGAGTGGGGCTCACTCACATGGGTCCCCATACAGGAAAAATAGGATAATTGAGATAATAGACTAGTGTATTCTTTTCAACAAAATGACTTTTGTTTTTACGCTCTGCTAAAAAGGATCTTTTTTTTTGGCTTGATTTGACTTGGTCACTATAAAAAAAAAATTAAACAAAGAGAATCGTTAATTAACGTGGGAAAATAGATTTAAGAAAATGTATTTGGTGTGCAGAATCCAACCATCAAATAAAAATATAAAATATTAAAGTAGCAATATGAAGAGTTGGTAAGCCTCATTTTTCAGTACATTTCATTGTTCACATTTCTTGAGCAAGTAATTAGAAGTTATCTTTTGTGTATAAAGCAAATTTACTCTCTATACGAAAGACAAAGTAGGGGAAAAATGAATAGGGAGGAGAGAGAGATATGTATCCGTTAGAAGATGATAAACATATGACGTACGTAGTGGATCCAAGCTGGAGATTAACAGCTCCTTCCGGAGGGACACAAGTCAAACATAAAAGCTCTTTAATTTCTTTGGCTTATTTTCGTTGGGGTCATTTTTTGGCATTAATATTCCACTTTTATTATTGGCAAATAAAAATATTCCACTTTTATCGCTCCAGTCGTAATCCTATGCATACTAATCAAACTCTACCCCTTTGATGTACACCTCATGATGATCATCTTATACTATCTCCGGTCTTTAATATAAAATCTTGTTTAACGCTTATTTTGATCCTAAATATAAAACCTCAATCTACTTTTTCTCTCATATTTATATTCTTTTCAAAGTAATCCTTCTAACAATGATAGTTCTAGCCAATACACTTGACTAACAAGGATATTTTAGGAAAGACAACACATATTTAGGACAAATAACTAACTCAACTTACTTCTTTAATCTCCTTAAATTAGTCAACTAGCTCTTATAATTAGAACCGGAGGTAGTATTTTTTTTTTTTCCTGTAATTTAGTCAAATACCAACCGCCCTCTACTTGCGTAGCCTCTTACATTGACTATTTGACGAGTCTTTGTTAATTTTCATGTTCATCTTATAATTTTTTTGCAACTAGAAGGGCATATGTATTTATATATAATTATATATAGATGAGTCATACTATGTGTGGCTTCTAAATCGTGTGGCTTCTTGTAACTTCTATAAATACATTCATGATATCGATATTAATGATTTATAAAGATATATGACTGGTGACGAATGCTGAAGGCATTTTTAATTACTAACATATAAATATTGCGTTTTATTGTCATAGCAATTTTTTTAAAAAAAAATTCTAAAAAAATGAGTCTGAGTATAATCATTAACAAAATCTAGAATTTTTTTTTTCCACTGCACCATTTGACGATCTGTTTTCATTTGAGGTTTGCGGTTTGTTTGGAATGACGATTAAAACTTTCAAAAACATCATAATTTATAAAATTCAGCATAAGTATATGAAAAAAATTATATGCTGACTTATATCAAAATAATTACACGCTCCAAATGAAGAGATCACAAGCGCGTGCATATAACCCCTCAATTAGTTTATTGCTGAATGTTTATTTCCTCAAATATAACCAATTAAAGACACCGCATTATGGATGGGGGGGGGGGAGAGAAGATTCTGAAAACAAAAAATGGGGGCAAAATAGCCATTTCATTCATTTACGAGATTGAACCAAAAGCCAAAATCTCCGTAAGTCCGTATGGATGTTAACTGGATCAAATTATCTAATTTTTAAAATTCTTTTAGTAAGAAAAGAAGACAATCAAAATATTTGAGGAAAGTTTATAAAAAATAAATTATAAATTGAATTAAAATACAAAATAAAAATATACGCATCACATAAAATGAAAAAGGTATGAGGATAATGTTCACAAACTGAGAAAAACACATAATATTCTCAATTCAAGAATCTCTCGTCAAAGACGCACTCATACTCTCACTTAACCGAGATTTTCCAGCAAATACAGAGTCAACGGTATTCTGTAATCCACATCTTGATAATAGATTACAATTGGGATTGAGTGGCAAATATATAGAACTGAAATGAAAATTCCCCCCCGGGGGGGGGGGGGGACGAAAGAACTTAAGAATATAAATACGAAGGAAGAGAAACAAAATACAAGGGGCAATGTCTCTGTTGTTGTTATTAGATATGGTTAGGAAACAAATTGCACTGCAGCATATCAAAACCTAAGTCACTCTCATACAACCACGGTTATTCCACTACGCCTAAAACTCTGGGCCAAAACTTCCAAGGCATCATCCTTGCCTCCCTCGGGCTTCCACATTCCATACAAGCACCAAAATCAACTGAAGCTTCGATGCCAAAAGATTACCCAAAATAAATAACAAAAGCTCAACCTAACATGTAAAGAGCAGACATGCATCGAACAGATGCAGAGGAGGGTATGTATTATGTATGTACTTCTCGAAGGGTGAAAAAGAGGGGGAAACCAAGGAGACTAACTAAACAAACTAGTGCATAAAAATCACGTCACCTACACATGACCAAGTTAGTTAAAGAGGGCACCACTGAAGAGCTGAAAATGGCTTGATCGCCCCTGCCGTATTTGCAGTCATCATGATCAACCACTTTCAAGGATGCTGCGATCATATAACTGTCCGAAGCATGGGGATCTGAGGAATCCGGGACTTTCTGCAGTTGTTTCGACCTGATCCGTGCTGCTGCTGCGGCCCCTCTTCCTAGATGACTTCCATCTTAACTGAGAAAGAAGATTATCCTTTGAAAGGTCTGGAATCAGCTCCGGCTTTCTTGATTTATCACTTTCAGGATTCAGGCTAGTATTATTCACCCTTTGCTTTGAAAGCACAGCATCTCCGGCACATGCGGCTGCAGCAGATTTGCTGGGATCTTGTGATGTTTTTAAGCTGGATAATATAGAACTTACAAGGTCAGGCCTTTCCCTTACTCGCACCCACCCACTCCCTGTCCATTCCTGAGCCCGCCTTAACTCACCAGATCCCAATATTAATACAAACTTCTCCCCTGCAACAATGTGACAATGAAGAAAAGTTAAAAGAATAGCACCAACAATACAAAAGGTAGTTACGGGGAACTAAGATTAATGACAATTGATGAGAGATAAGTGAAAAAATGTTAGCTGTACCTGGGAAATAAACATGACACGTAGCTTCAGACTCCTTCTGAACAACGATGCCTTCCCACCAACCATCATGCCTCCAGACATCCACAATAGAACCAACATTAACCACCCCAGAAAATTTGCACAGACTAGACTGAGGAGCAGGTCGAATTGTAGTCCGTCCATTCAAGCGGAGATCCAAGTGGTCACGCGCTGCAATTCTGGAAGCTGAAACCCATTCCTGAATGATAAAGGAACAAAGAGGAAAAATAAAAAAAAGTTAAACTCAACGCAACCAAACAGTTATTCTTACAAAATTATATGAAGTCAATGGTCATGGAAGATACCTCAAGCTTCCTAGCTTCATCAGCTGCATCCTGAATGTCTTGATACTGCAACTTCACCTTATTTTTGTGCTTCTTTATGATCGAAGCTCTAAACCAACAGCCTCTGATGCCACTGTCCTGAGAGAGGATCTCAACCTGAGAACCTACTGCTAAGTATTGTAAAGCGTTTTCTTTTGCCTCTTTGCTGGCTGTGGAGCCAACAGGTCTTAAGGAATTGTTTCCAACCTTTCTTTTAGTTTCATTTCCACTATCATTCAGACATCCCGTTTCAATAGCTCCTTCACCATCAACTTTTGCCCAGCGCAGCCTCTTCTTAGGTCTAATTCCGGTTGTAAACTGGAGGTCCTCTTCTTCCAGTTTGTCATCAGATTGCGGAGAACTTCCATTAGATTTTGCGTCAGAAAGGGTATACATGTATCTGAGAATTTCCTGCCTCCAGTAACCTTTAACTTGAGTAATATCAAAGTGCTTAACATCTTCATTGTCAAATTGATTGTCGCAGACAAACGGTTCTAACATTGTATGCCTTGCCTCATTCTGAAACTTTTCGTAATGCTGGGGACTGAGTACCGTAGCCAACCCATCTATGCAATCGATGCTCAGATCTTGAAGACAAAGAGAAAAGAAAATCTCTCTGTCACTAAAACTGTGAGGCAAAAAACTACCAACCTCATCAATTTTGTGAAACCAGCGTACCATAGCCATCTTATTGCCTCTGGAGTCCTCATACATGTCTTCCAAATAGGCAACGAGACGCTTATCTTCTTCTGCTAAAACAGATACGAAATCATAAACCTGAAAATTTTTGAAAAGGCAAGGGAAATGAGAATTGAGAAGGGATAACGAGAGTCAGACCATATATTTTGCGTGGACAATGGAAGGAGATGAAATCGTAAATTAAAAAAGAAGATGATTACTTACAGATATCTTTAAACCATTCCATATAAATGACTTATAGTGCTTTCTTCGTTTCCTACATGTCCACGAAGACCCTAACCATGAAAATTCTTTTGTGCAATGGCCCAGCCTCCGCAATTGATTATCCTGAAAACACAAAGAAGAAGATGAGAAAGGGAAATAAAACAACCATAAGTTCAATAGACATCAAAATCAAGAAGTTCACAAGAAGAGGTTACGGGGATCATTGTAGATTGGCGTAATCAAATAATATTCAAATGTTTTGAATACCTTCACGGCTACCATGTCATGTCCAGTGCTACCTTTTTGTTCCCTGATGGACACAACCTCGCGTTGTGAATCTGAAAAATTAATTGGAAATTTTAGAAAAACAACGGCTTTGGCAACCCACAGTAAACAGAAATAATTCAGCACATATCGCATTACAAATTAACAAAAACGAGCAGGATCGAACTTTATGGTTTAAAAGATCGAAAATTTTGTAAAACGAGGTACTTTCAGACATAGGGGCTGGAAATCCCATAACCAGATAGACATCCACCCAAGGCTTAGATATCTCTCAGACTAAATTACCAACAAAAGAAAACAGGGAGGAAAAACCTTGGGTAGAGAGATTAGGTAATACGGAACAATTGCAGTGACATTCAATTTATACCACCACAAGAAGGAACTCTAACACGCTGCCCCGAAAAGCACATAGAACCGCATGAAGATCTAATAGACTGGGGGGTCAGGACAGGAAAAATTGGATAAGAAGGAGGAAAAGGACGAGACTCAGTTCGACTAAATGCGACCGACTCGCCAAAAGATCAGAAAACAGAAGCAGACCATTAGGAGACATCGAAATCAATCCCAATTTCATAGATTTACTGGTTGATATTGGTGAATACCAATGACCAACTCAAGCCCCATACAAGAATTTGAAAGAGAACCCCGAAATTCGAACATAAAATTTGAGATTTTGGAGCAGGCAACGAACACTTGGGCGAAATGAGAAAGGATAAGGCGTAGGAACCTGAAACAATGTAATTCAACCAATCAATAACATCTCTGCGTGATTTCAGTTTCAACGACGTCGACGACCCAATGAAAGCAAGGACTTCATCTCTAATAGTATAAATGTAAGACATATGCCTCGTGCTCTTTTCTCTCCCAACCACAGCCAGATCTGAGCTCCCATCGCTTCTTTTGAGAAAATACCGCACCTCCTTCCTTCCCTTGCTTTCGCTGCCCGTGACAAATAACTCCGCCCAGCTCACATACCCACACGTCGTTGTGGCCTTCGCCGACGCCAGTCTCTCCATATCAACTTGAAGTTTCAAACTCTCGCCGAAAGCCGGATCAAACCTTCTCTTCGCACCCTCGTTTGCTTCCGCTTGTCTTCGCTCCCGCGCGTGCCTGGATGGGTAATACTCTCCCTGTGCGAGTGCCGGAATGATGAAGAAAAAGAAGAGGAAGATAGAGGGGAGAGGATTGCAAGGGATTTATATTTTAAAAAAAATAAACAAGAGGGGTTGAATTTGAAAGGAGAGTGAGAAGGAGGGAGGGAAGATATTAGGGTTTCGAACAGGGGAGGCGAAGGAAGTTTCGTGAAGGGTGGGAATAAAGGCAAATTGATGGTGACGTCGGCCCATAGAAAATGGATCCAAAACGACAGCTAAGCCGGCCGAATGGGACATTAAAAAATAAAAATAAAAACCTGGAAACAGGATCTAACGGTAGTGTTGAGGGGGAGGCAGAAGGGAGAGGAGGCCCAGCTTCACCGGCAATTACCGGTGACAGCCAAGGGGCGTGTCCGAATGAGGCGATGCCTTTACCCGGTCTTCACGTGACAGTCACATTCCGAAATGAATTATGAGCTGTCAAAAAAACTTATTTTAATTGGGAGACAGGTCCACGACGTGGGCCTCCCCACTTGCCTTACAGTGGATCCCACTACTCGGTCCACTGTCATCCTTTTACGACCTGCTGCTCTGCAGTAGGACTTTGGCGCGGTTTGGAGTGGGCAAGTGGAATTTTACTTTCTCCATTTGAAAACATTATTATTATTATTACTATTGTTATTACACACGCAAATGTAATGACGAAAATCTGTGGTCAACTGTAATAATTTAATAATTTATTACTCATACAATGGCGAAATAACGTTTTTTGTTACCAACCACCGACATTTTTTAGCGAGGAAAAAATAAAAGGAGAATTATAATAAGATCCCACCCAAAGACAACAATTGAAAAACAAGTCTCAGATGTTGTCATTATCACTACAGGACTTGTTATTACAGGCTGTTGAGGTTGTTATTGACACTTTTTGATAATTATTTCTTTTCTGTAAGACTTAATTGTAATTTCTCTTAAAATAAATACTCCTCCGGTCCTAATTATAAGACCCAATTGACTTATTTGAGGAGATTAAGGAAGTAAGTTAAGTTGGTTATTTATAATAAACAAGTGTTGTTATTCCTAAAATATCCTTGCTAATTAAGTATATTAGCTAAAACTATTATTATTAGAAGGATTATCTTGGAAAAAAATGCATAAATATAAAAGAGAAAATGGATTGGGTCTTATAATAAGGACCGGAGGAGTACCACCTCGAATCTTTAATATAAAAACTGATTAACTATAATTTGAGTAAATAAAAAAATTAATTAAATTAATTATTTTTAATAAATAAGGATTATCTTTTATAAAATATCTTTGCTAATTAAGTGTGTTACCAGAACTACTATTATTATAATAACTAACTTGAGAAAAAATAAATAAATATGAAAGTCAAAATAAATTGAAATCTTATATTTAGAATCAAAATAAAAGTTAAATAAATTCTTATATTAAAAACCAGAAATACTATCGTTTATAATCATAACCGCAGAATTATTTTTGGACAACAACCGATCTCAAATTAATGTTGAGCGAGATAAGCAAATGAGAAACAAGGGATTAATATCACCTTTAATATTTAAAATTTGATTTTATTTTAGTTTTAATTCCAAAAATTTAAAATTATTAATTTCAGTTCCTTAAATTTATTTTCATTCTGGTCTGCCCAACAATTTTTATCTTTAAAACAGTTTTTTTTTCTAAAGTAAGAACCAAAATCAAAATGAGATCAAAATTAAAATAAGATTATTACCAAAAAAATTAAAATAAGATTAAATTTTAAGAATTAAAATTAAAATAAGAATACATTTCGGAGATTAAAAATGGTGAGAGTATTAACTAACTATATGAGGTAAGATCAAGCAATAGAAATGGAAAGGAAATATTGATTATGATAAGGATTCAATTCTGGCAACAACAAAAAATTGATAAGGATTCAATTACTCATGGTATAATAGGAAAATAAAAGAACAAGGAGGGGAGAGTGGGGATTGATATTGTGAGAGGGGGTGAATATGATTTTATGGTGATAGAGTGCATGTCTTTTTTGGGCCAGAGGTGATACAGTGCACTTAAAATTATCACTTGAGTATTTGACTTACTTGGTGAAATTATGATATTCCCTTTAGGAGGTTATTTTATTAATGTTTGCTATATAATAAGGGTTTTAATTTTAAGGGTTTTCTATAATTTAGAAATTATTTTGCATCTTTATCATTTGGTTTGATAACATTGGTCTTAATTAATACTCCCTCCTATCATAAATGTAAAACCTTGCCTTGTAGTGTAAAATTATACTACAAAATAAGTCTTATATTTAAGATCAAATTAATAACATTTTTTAAATCATTTCACATGTTGAATTGTATGCACCAACATTCATTATGTGTAGTCATCATACGAAATGTAAGTTCTGTTTTTTTTTTTGGTGATAATCAAATGTGAAGTCCTGAATTTGATTGTTTACTACTCCTCTGGTCCTTAACATAAGGCCCATTTAACTAATTTGATTAGATTAAGGAAGTTAGGTAAGTTAGTTAATTATAAGAAAAGTGACACATTTTTCCTAAAATACCATAATCATCTTTCTTAATACCCCCTCTCCCTCTTCTACTTAATTATGGTTGAGAGAATATCTATAGGGATAATTTAGAAAAAATTGATAAATATGAGAAATGGGTCTTATATATTTAAAATCAAAACCAACTCAAAAATTGAGTCCTATATTAAGGACCGGAGGAGTGTATGGCTTCCTATCAAATAAATAAATTCACTTTCCTGCTAAATCTGAAGAACTATTATTACTTGTCTATATATGTGACCTATAAGCCTACTTCATCCTCTCAATAAGGTCGTGCCCAGACCTTTTTAATACTCATCCACTCATTAATATAAGACTAATTTAACTATTTTGATTATATTAAGAAAATTAGGTAAGTTAGTTAATTATAAAAAATGTAACACATTTTTTTTAAAACATCATAATCATCTTTCTTAATGCCTCCTCTCCCTCTTTTATTTGATTATGATTGAGGGAGATAGGGGTAATTTAGAGAAAATTAAAAAATATGAGAAATAGATCTTATATTTAAGACCAAAACCAAGTCAACAATTATGTCTTATATTAAGAACAGGAGGAGTAGCTTAAAAGTTATCAATGTAATTCAAGATGGGTCTCAAATTTTAGTTTGTTTTTTAGCTACTAACGGTTTTTTTGGATATACTGGTTGAGACTTTATATTCTATTCTTTTTGGATGGATACTGGATTAGTGTCTTTTTTTTGGTGTGGCACAAATATCCTTTTTTGATAGACGTTGGATTAATGTTTAAGGAGTATTTAGATGAGAACCAAACTGTAATTTTAGAAGTGATTTTACGGTATATAAAGTAAATATGTGGAAGAGTTTATCTCGATTTGTAAAAAAAAAAAATCTTTAAAAAGCACTTTCGGAGATATTCTAACACTCCCTTAGTTAGTCTGTTGTAATGTATTACTCCTCCGATCATTAATATAAGACTCATTTAACTAATTTGATTAGATTAAGAAAGTTAGGTAAGTTTGTTAATTATAAGAAAAGTGACACATTTTTCCTAAAATACCATAATTATCTTTCTTAATACCTCCTCTCCCTCTTCTACTTGATTATGGTTGAGGGAGTATCCATAAGGGTAATTTAGAGAAAATTGATAAATATGAGAAATGGTTCTTATATTTAAGACCAAAACCAATTTAAAAACTGGGTCTTATATTAAGAACCAGAAGAGTATTATTTTTAGACTCCGGACCCATAATTTGATCTTGACCCAAGGCTCGTAGGATGATTTCATATTTATCGTTTTATTATTTTGTTAGTTAAATAAATTGATTTTCATATAAAAAAGTTAAAACAGCCTAGTACTTCCTATATTTAATTTTTGGTTTCTTAAATTTTGTAGGAAAAATGGCAATAAAAAAAAACAGCTAAAATAGAAAAATTACACATAAGGACCAGTTTATAAAAACTGTTATCAAAACTCATACTATTATTGTTAAAATCCATACCAATATTGTCATGAATCCTTATTTGTAATTTTTCTATTTCAGCAGTCTTTTATTTTCTCTTATTTATAACCATTAGTAGCATTTCTAAGGACAAAAGAAAGTGTGGTCTATAAAATCAAATACTCGCCCGTTCTTTAATATAAAACCTAATTCATAAGTTAATTTTGATCCTAAATATAAGACCTATTTTTTATATTCATCAATTTTTCTTGAATTATTTCTACAGAGACTCACTCAATTATAATCAAGTAAGTGAGGGAAGGAAGATATTAAAAAAAATGATTATACTGTTTTAGAAAGACATGTTATATTTTTATAATTAGCTGACCTAACTAATCTTTTTAATCTAATTAAATTAATTAAATATATCTTATATTAAAAATCAGAGAAATAAATAAATAAAAAGTTGGTTTTAAAGCCTTTTCTAGCTAATGATTTGACCGTTGAATGATTATTAACGAGCAAAGACGCGCGGAGGGGAAGTTTCCTTCGCAAAGGAACAAAAAATCAGCTTCACTCAAAAAAAAGAAGAAACAAATCAGTATTTACTTTTCTAGGTTGTATTCCCAAAGTGGCAGGTTCCCTTACATTGTTTAACACCATTTTTCCAGTCTTTCATAATTTACCTTTATTTCAGGGGAATTAAAAATAGAAAATAAAAGGACAGAATCCAACAGTTCGAGGTTACATCCCAAAGGCGTTTGGAAAGCATCAGAAATATTTTTAAAAAATATTTTTTCACAAATTAAGATAAGTTTCTCTAAATATTTACGTCGTATATCGTAAAAACACTTTAAAAGTCATAGTTTTGATTCCATGTACCCCCAAATCAAACTGACGATCTCTTATTCGAAGAAAAAATTTACAAGTTTTTAGCTTATTCCATGTGACTTTAAAAAGAAACTAATCCCGTTTTTGATTGAATATGTTATTCGTTAGTCTTCTAAATTGAAAACAATACAAATAAGAGAAATTTATAGTTTTATACTCAAAGAATAAGACTCATTGAGAATCAAATTGATCGGAGCACAGTTTAATTTGTGGAGACACATATACGAATAGCAACAAAATAAATATGCTAAATAATAATGGATATTTATTTTTAAGTATTTAGTTTAATTGTCAAGTTACAAATGATTTAACAGTTTTAGAAGATGTAAAGGATTGGCGGACGCGTATAATTTTATTTTCATAATTTAGTAGTTTGATCCTTTACTGTGTACAAATATAATATAAGAATTATCTCTTAATATGTCAGTTTTCTTAAAAATAGTTTTTTTATTTAGTTAAAAATTTTAATTTTTTTATCAGCATAAAAATTTTAAATATAACGTAATGAGTATTGGACTAGTTGTGCCCTTTTATATTCAGATAGGCAAGCACTTAAGTGGTAAACACCAAATCTAGACCATTCATAAATAATACAGATTTCATGTAATTGTATTTTTATATTTTAATAAGTTAATACTTTAGTCTGTATATAATCTAAAATAAAGATTATTTTTTATATGTCATTTTTTTAAAACAAATTTAAAAAAACAGTTAAAAATTTTAAATTCAAAGAATTGAGACTGTGTTTGGACACTTCAAAACACAAAAATTAACACTGTGATACTAGTCACCACAATAAATATCTCCAAAGACATGTCCTATATGAATGTGAACATTATCTTCAAAGCTCTATGAAAAAAGTCAACAGTCTTGTGAAAAATTATATCTTGTTCTGTAAGAAACAAGGATGCTGCGAGAAAAAGAAAACGAAAAATATAATTAGAATTTTTTTGGCGTAATTATTAGTAATTTTTTCATAATGCTTTTATCTTATTCAAAATTTGATAATTATTATGTTCTATGTTTTAAAGAAAAAACTAGATTTTTTTTTTATCATTTCTGTATTAGAAATACAAAATATCAGCATCCATCAAATATATCATGGCAAAAAAATATCAATCAATTTGTGTAAAATGTAGCGTTATTGACAAGTTGCTAATAGCGTAACTGCTTTTCCTTAAACCATGTGCAATCCGTAAGATACATATGTATTTATACTATAATTTTAAATTTAAATATTTCAATTTATTTTCTCTCATAAATTTATAAATTTTTTTCAGACTCTTTTTATTTATTGCATATAGTAAATGAGGTTTATCTATATGAACAATGATCAAAGACGATAATTTAAAGTTCAGACAAATCAACATATATTTGTTATAAATAGTTAATTTAATTTAAATATTTGTGAATTTGTTATATACTCTTATATTTAAAATTGGAAGGAGTATTAAATTAATTGATCCTGAAATTAAGATTCAAATACCATAAATATGCAAGATTCATTATTACAAATAATTTTATGCCATGACTCATCAAGTATAAATACATTAATATGCAAGACAAGTAAAATACACATGAAGTAAATGATCTTATGACATAATTTCATGCAGCAGCACGAAACATGCCGACAGCAAAAGAAAATCGCTATAATTATCTATTCTTAATTCTTAATTAATATTGTTGTTCTCGTATTATGAATTATAATGTTATTCTGGCCGGCTGCTGAGTATGTGTTTAAGTCTGACATAAGACGTATATAATACAACTTTAAATAGTACAAAAAGACCATGAAAGAAATTAGTGAAGAAATTCTGAATAATTTAATTTAAAAAGCAATAATCGTGCTTTGATACAAAATTTAGTTAGATACTAACTATATTAACTAATTAATTATCTTTTTTTGGCATTTCTGCATCCTGTATATTGAGTCAAACCATCTTTTAGACATAGCAACGGACTCAAACTAATCTGGATCGAGATATGACCAGACCCATTAAGGTTGGTGTCACTGGCCCCTAAGATGTTGTATTCCCACGTCTCGAACTCAAGACCCGTGGTTAAGTTTGAACAGTCCCAACTAACTAATCTAATTATCGGGGTTAACTAATTGATTATCTTAATACTAGTCAAGGATGTAACCTAGTGCATCTTATAGTTGATAAAAGGCTTGATTGTTTAAAAAAAAAAAATTACTTCTTCTCATCCTAGATATGCTCTAAATAACTAATTTTCACGCGCATGTTCCCCCCCCCAAATACACACGCACGCATATAAATTATTTAAAATAATTATCTATAATAATTTTGTATTAATTTTTTTAAATATCCCATTTGATTATTATTCTCATTCATAAAAATTTCATGTAATTAATAGGAATTAATGGTTTGAAAAAGATTTATAAATTCGAAACACAAAGCAGAGAGATTCTTGAATTTGGGGAGTGATAACATTTTCGCTTTGAAAAAATTGCTCACAAACATTTTACTATAAAAAACAATCATATAGTAAAAAGTTAGGGTACATCCAATATCTTAAAATATTTTGTTAAGTATATTTAGTATCTTGAAATATTTTGTAATGCATCCAATATTCTAAAATATTTTTTAGATGAGTCTAGTATTTTGAAATATTTTTTTGCTTTAATATTGAACACACCAAAACATATTTTTGAGCGTTAAATGTATCTAAAAAATATTTTAGGATGTTAGATGCACCAAAAAATACTTGACGATTCTAAATGTACCTGAAAAATATTTCAGCGTATTAAATACACCACAAAATACTTTAAACTGCTAGCTGTACTTAAAAAAATATTTTAAAATGTTAACTATGCAATTAAATACAAACAGGAAAATGAGAGTAAAACTCTTTTTAGTAAAGGTCGGTTGTTACGGGGGCGATGGGTCGGGGGCGGAACAAATGGCTAACAACATGGCTGATATCATGGCATTCCGGGCGCGTTATTTGAATTTGGAAGCGATAATGACTCCAAATATTTTAATGAATTATTAGTGAAAAACAGGAATACGTGCATCGGTGGATGAATGTGCGTCGCTCTCCTAATGCATATGACTTTGACGTGCTAGGATGATGTGTATTATTATTTCTTTGTAAATATCTTCCCCTCCGTTTCATCGCATTCATTATTTTTGACTCATATGAATATAATAATTGTTTCTTAAATTTATAATTTTCCCTTCCGCGCAGTTTCCTTGATTTCTTGGCTTGTCTGCTCTCATTGAAAAACACAAGATTATATATCTAATAAAAGAAGGGACTAAATTATAAAATGGTTAAAACTATAGGGACTGAGTTACAGCGAGTCAAACTTCAAGGACTGAGCTACAACTGAGTCAAAACTAAAAAACTGAGTTGTACTGAGTCAAAATATAGGGACTGAGTTACAAATGAGTGAAAACTATAGGAACCAAAAGATTAATTTTCCCTAATTTTTAATATAAGATCTCAATCAATTTTATTTTTAATATTTATTTATTTCGCATTCAAGTAATTGATTACATATATTAAAGAATTTTCATCAAGTGATAGTTTCATTACACACAATTAATAAGAATATTTTAAAAAATACAATTACAAATAAATAATTTATTTAATTTATTTAATATACGTAAATTAGTTATCTAGTTTTTATATTAATAATTAGAGATAAGATGATATTATTATTTAAAATATCTAAATCTCAATTATTGGAGTTGGCCTACATGATAGATATGAAATTTGTCCGCTTCTCTTCCTATGATTCCTATCTTTGCTCAAAGTCAAACAATCAAACAAAGGCTATAAATTTTTATTTAATTAATATATGTATCCTGTAAAACCGTTATAAAGTCCGGCAATTATTAATTTTATTGGTATATAACTTATCGGAATTCTTTGTTAAAATTGATAGGTCCACAGATATAAATATTGAAATAGAAATACAAAATTTCTATTCACATCTCATAAAATCGTTAGAAGGACGTAGGTGACCTACATCCAAGCCAAATACACGGCACTGCTTCGTTTCTAGGTACATCACTACTCATACATACAACTTTGAAAAAATTATATTTAAATTAAAAGACATTAATGCACACGTAAATAGAACATTAATATATAAATTGCGCATAATTTAAAGAAAAAAAAAGAGTGGATTGATATCTTTTTTAACATTTAAATGCCGATATATAGGCTCAGTAATGTGTGCATACGTATACACACGCATATATAATTCAATGCGGTTAGTTGATGCTCGAATCCAAAGCTCTGAATCAGATTATCACCTTTATGAGAGAATGACATCTGTGTTTCACGTAATGGAGTCTTTTTTTCCCCATAATAGAGTTATTAATACTTTGATCCCTGCGAAAAATAAATTAACGGCTACTACCTCCGGTTTTTAATATAAGACTTTATTTAATTTTTATTTTGGTTCTAAATATAATATCCTAATATATTTTGTTTTTCATATTTATATATATATTTTTCAAAGTAGTCCTTCTAATAATAATAGTTCTAACTAATATATTTGATTAGCAAGCATATTTAGGAACGACAATACATATTTAGGACAAATAACTAATTCAACTTACTTCTTTAATTTCTTCAAATTAGTGAACTAGCTTTTATAATTAGGACTAAAGGTAGTATGTTATAAATATCAACAAAATTTTTGAGAGAATCACAATGAGGTTCTAATAAAAAAAATTATAAAACAAGTCTCAGAAGTTATTATATTCTACTATGAAACTTATCAATATAACTTGTTTAGGTTGTTATTAAGACTTTTTCGTAATTATTTTCTTTTCTTAGGATTTTATTGGAATTTTTTCAAAATTTTTTGAATCAGTGGCATATTTTAACGGGAAGTTTACCCTGGCATTTAGTAAGGACTTGTTTAAAATGGTTTAAAAATAAATGTTTAATCATGATTTATGAAATAAAACATCTATAAATACGTGAGAAAAGTTTTATCATCACGTACATATTTAAATAACCCTTATATAAGATTTCGTATTGCAGATCAAACACAATAAATAAAGGGGATCAATTTGCCTACAAAAGTGAAAACACAACCATGACATGAGGGCCTACAAATCGACCCGCATTTCCAGACCGTAGATTTTTTCATTTCCTTTTTTGCGCGGGGTAAATGATTGAGCACATTCTTATAATTAGTCCTGGATTTTGAAAAAAATGCCTTGTGTTGTATGTTGTTTATTGATGACATTCGTTAGTTTCTTTTTCCCTTTTACTTTTTATGTTTGTAGCCAATTAAGATGAACAAAACATTGTAAATTTATAAGTAACGCTACTTCGTATAATTTCTGCTCGTATCTACATTTTCATCAATTTTAATCATTAAAATTGGAATTTAAATGGGTCAGATTTTATATTATATGAAATATAATTTTATAAAATATTTCTATTTCCTGATATTAGCAATGTATAGCGGTCAAATAGGATCATTTTCTTCTCAAGACATTTTACTTTTTTTCATATTGTTTTAAATTATCATAACTAAAATTTAGTAGTTTAATTTTATTTTTTTCAAAAATTAATATTCTATTCATAATTTTATAAAATATGAAATCTCAACTATTCAAATTGCAACTTTATGGTTGAGACGAGAAATGGAAGGAAATAGATAGAAAGAGAAGTTGAAACACCCTTATCCCACATTGACATCGTACAATTGAGAGTTTACGTGCAAATTGATTTTCCTACAGGTTGAACTTATTTATTATTGGGTTCCCAGAGGGGGATACAACACGCACACACACGTTTTACCCGAGGCCGTATGTTCCATGAAACCTGATGCAAGTTACACTATTTAAAATATTCATTTTCTCAAGTAAAGAGTGTTTAAAATACATGCTGAACGTTCAACATATTTATTGTTGGCGGCACCTGTAAAAAATAATAAAAATATGGTTCGAGTCGTGTTTAAGGGCACTGTTCTTAAGAGTTATTCTGTCACACAGATTAAAATAAAAAGCAAGACTCCCTATGATTAAACAAACTCTTTTTGCATAGAGCAAGTTATCAGAATAATGAAAATTTTTAAAATATTCATTTTCTTAAGTAAAGAGTACTTAAAATATATGTCGAACGTTGAATATATTTATTGTTGGCAACACCTATAAAAAATAATAAAAATATGGTTTGAGTCGTGTCCAAAAACACTGTCTTTAAGAGTTATTCCACCACACAAGTTAAAATAAAGTGTGGTATTTCCCAAGATTAAATGAACCTTCTTGTGTAGAACAAGATGACAGAACAATATAAATTTAAAACTCAAAAGAGAGAGAGAAAGGAGGAGAACTCAACCCCACTAACCATGCACCACACGTTGCTTTTTATAGGCTAATAAGATGTGACCATTGGGCTATCATAATAGTAATTAAAGAGGGTTTTAATGATAATTAAAAGGACGGTTTTAAAACAATTAATTAAGGTGAATTAAAACATTTTAACGCAATTAAATCTGATTAATGAAGGAATAAAACTGACTAATTAAAATACATAAATGCTTCAATAGTCATCTCTATCAATTCTATGGACTCTTCTTCTTAGTTATTTTATTAGCTCATGCTCACATCTTAGTAAATACTAAGGTTTTCTCGATCTTAAGTAATATGAGACTTTTTTGGAATTGGATTCTCTCCACTACCCTTCTTATCCTCTTCCCCTCCACCACCCTCCTTTTCTCTTCACAACCATTGGATCAAAACTCCAATGATCCAGATTTAATATTTTATAACATTTTATAAAAATAAATATTATGATAAAAAATAGATAAATAGATTTAAACTGTTAAAATCTAATCTGAACAGTTCATAACTACAGACTGTTATTATAAAGCAATTTTTGTTAATTTTTTGTAATTACAATTATAAACTGTTCAGGCCAGTTTTTAACAGTTTAAATTTATTTATCTATTTTTTTAATAACATTATTTTTTATAAGATGTTAAATCTAGACCATTGGAATTTTAATATAATGGTTGTGAAGAGAAAAGAAAGGTAGTGGAGGGGAAGAGGATGGGAAGGTAGTGGAGAGAATCCAAGTCCGATTTTTTTTGACACATTCACACACTAAAACTCCAACATTTATCACCTATAATACCCTCTTCAATTCCAACAATTATATGGTGCTACTGCTATATTAAAAGGAAATGACTTTTTTTGAATTAATATATAATTTTGAATTAATATATAATTTATGTTCCCTTTCATTCATTGAACTTCATCATGTTTCCTTACATTGATAAATATGAGATAAAGTCTTTCTGATTCAGGCGAAACTCATTATTTAATTTGAACACTTACGTGTTAATTAAAATATTCAGTCTGTATAATAATAAAGATGCCCCTGGGGATAGACAATAAGTGCCCTGTTCTCTCTGTCGTTGTCCTCATCGTCCTTCCCCAAAGTCAAACAAGGAAACAAGTCGTAAATTACGAAGAGATGCGATTTTTCTCTCTGAGAGCTTTGTCTTATTAAGTGGATGCGTTGATTCTATTTATAATTTCTTGCTATTAGTTTTTGCTCGTTTAAATAAAAAAATGAGAAGGAAATGAAGTTTTGAAGTCCATGTGATTCTTTTAATTAGGTTTTTTTTTTATAGACAAAAGTTATCTATAAACTTGAATTATCATATATAAGTAATTTGATTAAAGCTTTTTTTTTTTGGTGATTTGAGACAAATGGATCCCCCGTCCTTGCTTGGGTAGGGGGCCAAGTAAGGGGGAATTTTTTAATACTTTCTTTTTTCCTGCCTCAAAAAATGTGGAATTTGGTGGGGAGGGCTTTTTTTATTTTTTTTACCCAAGGTATCTATCTTCGGTAAAAGTGACTAATATTCTCGCACCACAAACTTCTTGAAAGGGTCCATCAAGAATCGAACCCCTAACTAAATGTTTAAAAGAGAGTTGTTTAGATTAAAAATATCTCAGATATATATTCTAGGAGGCCCGATCTCAAACTTCGATGAAAGCAAGCCCAATATCAACTTGGGCTCTTAAAGAAATCTTGAGCCTCGATTATGAAGGCTGGGGGGCAGAAAACAAAAATGGTAACGGAGAATTGGGTTAGGAGAAATGAAAGCCCAAAATAAAAGAGCCCATGTGGTTCTAGGCTTTTAGCTAACCGTGGCCCCTTTGTATTGATGAGTTTGTCATTGTAAGCCCTTTTTCTTAGGCCGACCGAGCTTAAGAGCTGCTCAGGCTGAGCAAATAGTGAAGCTCATCTTGACCCTAATAAATTTTTGAATATAACTTGACCCTAATAAATTTTTGAATCTAACTCATCTTATTCTTGAAAATAATAAAATTTCTACCAAGGGATAGAAAATTATGCATGATAACATAAAATAAAGGAAAAAGATATACATTTTACAAAATATAAAGGGAAACTGTAAAAAAAAAAATGAAAATTTATTGGCGAAATGTACTTAAAGATCTAAGTCCATGAGCGGGCACAACTTTTTTTTTCAGCTCTATATGCAAATGTCTTTTATGTCTCTTACTTCGTACATTGTATAAGATAAGTTGCAAAGTTGAAGAAAAGTAGGTTGTACTTGTTTCTTAAACAAATTTAAAGTAATTTTGAATAATAAATTTTGTCATGGAGGGTTTTTCAAGAGTTATTTGTAACTTATAAAAAATTGGAGAGTATATTTTTATGATTATTATTTAAAAAATGTCTTTTGTTTTTGCCGGAATTTTTCTCATTTCACCAGATCGCAATCCTTTTTGTTTCTTTATTTTTTCGCACGCCAGAAAAAGATTTTGGACCAAAAGGCTTCGTGCGGTGCTTGGCGATGTAATCAGAGCGAAGAGAAGCAGCTGCTCAACGGAGTCCAACTAACACAAAGTTGAGCTCCCTCGTATTCTCCGCCCCCTCCATCTTTGCCTTCTACTTCTTCATTCCCTCTCTTATTCACTCAATTCCTTTCTGTTCTCCTCCTTCCCGCTCGCGTTTCCACATTCATTCGTATTCCTTCTCTGCCATTTCCCTCCATGGCTTCTCTCTTTCTTTCCACCACCACGGCTTCCCCTGCCACCTCCATTTCTTTCTCCTCATCTCTCTCCACCTCCCTCTCATGGCGCAAATTCTCCGCATTACCTTCCATGCCTCGCCGAAGAGTCTTCTCCGTTCAATCCAAGATCCGCGAAATCTTCATGCCCGCCCTCAGTTCCACCATGACAGAGGGAAAGATTGTCTCCTGGGTGAAATCTGAAGGGGATGTTCTCTCCAAGGGTGAGAGCGTCGTCGTGGTTGAGTCCGATAAGGCTGACATGGATGTCGAGACTTTCTACGATGGGATTCTCGCCGCTATTGTAGTTGGCGACGGCGAGACTGCTCCCGTTGGTGCTCCCATTGGGCTGTTGGCGGAGACGGCAGAGGAAGTTGCCGAAGCCAAAGCCAAGGCAGCCAAATCCGGCTCTTCGGCCCCTGCCGGCGAAGCTGCTCCTGTTGCTCCCACTCCTCCACCAGCCACTTCGAATCCTGCTCCGGCGATCGCTCAGCAATCTCCTCCGCCGGCTAAGGTGGTTTCTGCTGAACCAGGAAAGACCGTGGCGACTCCTTATGCAAAGAAGCTTGCGAAGCAGCACAAGATAGATCTTGGATCGGTCGTTGGTACTGGTCCTTTCGGGCGGATTACTCCTGCTGATGTGGAGGCAGCTGCTGGAATCACACCTTCCAAGAGTAACGTGGCTAAGGCTGCTGAGCCTGCTCCGGCGGCCCTTACTCCATCAAAAGCTGCTGTTCCTGCTGCCTCGGCAGCTTCTCCACCCCCAATTCCAGGTTCTTCGGTGGTTCCTTTCACAACAATGCAAGCTGCGGTTGCGAAGAACATGGTGGACAGTCTTACTGTACCTACATTCCGAGTGGGGTATCCTGTGAAGACTGACGCACTTGATGCTCTATATGAGAGGGTACATACGCTGAATGCATTCTTTCGTTTGTGATGCTAGCCATATATGAGGTTTCAAATGCACATTTAGTATTTGCTATTTCATTTGTAGGTGAAACCGAAGGGAGTGACGATGACGGCCATTCTAGCAAAGGCCGCAGCGATGGCTCTTGCTCAGCATCCGGTTGTAAACGCTAGGTGTAAAGATGGAAAGAATTTCTCCTACAACAGTAACATAAACATTGCTGTTGCTGTGGCAATCAATGGCGGTTTAATTACACCTGTTCTTCAGGATGCGGATAAGGTCCGTGCTTTATGAATCCTGATTTTTGAATCAAAACTTTCACTTAAGAATTTGTTTCTGTTATCAACTTCCCAGTGTTGTTGAAATACCAAGTTTATTGGTTTCTTGTTTTGTTACTTCAGTTGGATCTATATCTGCTGTCTCAAAAGTGGAAAGAGCTAGTTGAAAAGGCTCGATCAAAGCAGTTGCAACCTCATGAGTATAATTCAGGTTTCACAGGAAGTTATATGTCTTTTTCTAATTCTTATTTCAAAAAAACTTGAATCTCTCATTCCATGTTAAACTGCGTCCTTCTGTCCACAGGAACTTTCACCCTTTCCAATTTGGGCATGTTTGAAGTCGATAGGTTTGATGCCATACTTCCTCCTGGGCAGGTAAGGAGTGCGATCAAAGACTCCAACTCATGACTTCTAAAGAATCTGTGCTTCATTTTGTGGTAATTTTGCTTTTTACTGAACTTTGCCGTTCATTTGTTAGGGGGCTATCATGGCTGTTGGCGCATCAAAGCCTACTGTTGTGGCTGATTCAGATGGATTCTTCAGTGTGAAAAATAAAATGCTGGTAAGTTATTGACTTATAATTAAATGGTTTATTGTGTTAACCTGCAAGTTATTTGTTCACTTACTTATTCTTAGAAAAACAAATTCATGTAGCGAACATAGAAGTGTGCTATTTTGGTGGAGATAGGCTTTTTAGTCAACAAAATACTCCCTCTTATCCGTAGCATAAGTCTCTTTTCACTATTTCTCATGGATTAAGGAAAGTAGTTAAAAGTAGTTTAGATTCTCAAAGTTGTCGAAAATTATCTCTACTTTTTAGTATTATCCTCCAATCAAAACCAACCTATATAAAATATTTATTTTCTTTCTTGTATCATCTCCCTCTACACCACAATCAGTAAGGGCATTTGTGGAAAAAAGAAGTTAATGCTATTGATTTTTTTTTTCAAAGTGACTTATATTTTGACCATATAAACCTTCTAAAACACGACTTATATTAAGGACGGGGGGAAGTGGTTTACAATGGATGATAGGTTGAAAAAATGGATTGATAAGAATGCTTAACCAAACTCTCCAACACAACAAATATTATACGCATTTATCTTACAACAACTACCCTCTCAAGTTTGTATATTCTCTGCTTTCTTTGAGAAATAGTTTCACTCAAGAAGCACAATGTTCTTTTCTGGGAGTGTGGGCACTTTCTTTTTGTGTAAGCTTGTTTCAAAAAGGGCAGTAATGTGTTGCCACTTACAGCCGTTTATATCAATGTGGTTTAACGATTTATGTACTAGGCTGGCTTAGATAGCATAATAGAGTGAGAAATTGTGATTAGTATTGATCGAAATTACAACACATTCAAGTAGTGTTAATGAATAACTAGATTTTCTGGTGATCTACATCCTGGATTGAAATATGTCAGGCTTTAGACAAAACTTGGCCAATATAATTTTTCTTGACAATATTATGGCACATTATCAAAAACAGAATTGTACCGAATATCCATGTACTAAGGCTAGTTTGCCTGTGATGCATTGGATCTTTGGGTAGGCGAAATGCACTTCACCAGTCACCGTGGACTATGGTCATTCCTTTACCCCTGCTGAACTAACTAAACAAACTTGCAACCATGTAGTCTCCTTGGAGGTTAATGTCATGACCATCATCTCCAACTAACTGTATAATTACCAAACATGAGCATATAGCCTGTGAGAGATCTTTGCTTGTCTAAGTCCCTCCTGTGGTCTAAATGTACAAACCCTTCATCTTCTTAAGTTCCAGTTAAATTCAAAATCCAAATCTGCAGTACTTTTTACATGCCTTGGAATCTACGTCATTGTGCCTTTGTCTTTTTAGGTTTCCCATATAACAGGTAAGTACACTGACTGGTGACGGTGCTAGCTATATCATGCTCTCTAGTGATTTGGCATGGAAAAAGCAAAAGCTTTGAGTAAACCTTTAGTAGCCCATGGTTGCACCACCAATTTGTTGTGGTGAGAGGAAGAGGTCCAAATGCAAGTGGGCTGTGCACATAAATGTTTGGTACTAACTTGTCCAACACCCAACATTATCTTAAAAGGCAGTTTTGCCCAGAAAATCAGTGCCAAGGAAAATATCTTACTTATATGTTAACAAAGCCTCCAGCAGTTGCCAAGTTAAAAAACTGCTTGACCTGGATTTGCTTTTTTGGGCAATCAAGGTTGGCCAGGTACTTTGGAGGAAGGAGTAGGCAAAAGTTTTGGTTGAAGCTTTATATATTTAATTCCATTTGAGATGGAAATTTTGTTGATATGGCTGGAATATTATAACAGCAGGTAGTGGCTACCAATAACCGCACATCCTTGCCATTTTTGAAGCAAGCACTCACAGGTCACAGCAAGAAAATGAGCATATTTCCATAAAAGGGAATTGTGGGTATGAAAATAATCAAGACAAGTGTCAATTTTTTTTTTTTCCTCACCACAAAGGTATATTATTAGAGAGGTCCTGGAAATGTTTGGCATGGAAAATGCAAGAACTCTGAGAATGCTATTAGCTTCGCGTTTTAGGATGTGCACGTTCATGTCACAATGAACAGGCAAAAAGATGATTCATGCCCTGAGCTTTGCTCTTGAACATTGCCCAGACCCTTTCAATAAGCTTTTGTTGTGATATAGTTTGTTGGCATGTGTTTTCTTGAGAGTTTTCTTGCTAAAAATTTTCTTCAGCAGAAATTTCTTTTATGTCCCAGCTGACACCCATTTGGTTGATCTTGGACTTTTTACTTGCTACAATTAACATATCATAGCAAACACTTTTAATGATAAAGAGTTTGATGAGCCCATTCCTTCCTTATCTGCTATGTTGCTTGATGCTTCTTTCCCGTCAAGGATTCAGTTGCTCTATTGTATTCATCCACAGAGGACAAGTATACTGCAATTTTCTCAAGTGTGCTTTCCTAGAATCTCTGTAGCTGATTCGTGAAGATGAATTCTGCATAACTAGAATTTTAAGTGCTGAATTTTACCAAGAAGTGGCAAGTAAAATGGACCGGTTTTCTCAAGTTTGCCCGAGTAAATAATCTACCATCTCTCTCCAGAATCCAAAAACTATGTTTCATGGTCTAGGAAAAATGCGGTAGAAACAGCACAATCATCATTTGTTTTATGTAAAAATGGTTGGCATCCCCAGAGCTTTGTGGACCTTCTCCTGATGGTTATTTTCTACCTGAGCTGCAAGTGCTTCTAACGTCCAACCATGTTTATCTTTCCTGATGAGAGTGGGAAAGATAATGAGCCCATTGTCTGAGACACATCACAATCACAGATGCACTACTGTATTCAAATTGTATTGCACAATCTCAGATGCATCACTTTTCTGAAAGAAGAATTAGGTGCTTTGAATTATGCTGATTAATGTATGATTCTCATCGGCTCTGTTATTTCTTTTGCAGGTGAACGTAACAGCTGATCACCGAATAATCTATGGGGCTGACTTGGCCGCATTCCTTCAGACGTTCTCAAAGATAGTTGAAAACCCAGAAAGCTTGACTTTATAGTCTTTCATCGCTTTGACATTATTGTCTGAGCTTTCCAGCAGTTGATCCCGAGTCAATGGATTTTGAAGGAGAGAAGAAAGCTTTGCATTCTTTTGTTTGCCGGTATAAATGTGTTGTAAACGTTGATTTGTGATAAATAAAACAAGGTTCGAGCACAAACAAAGTCCGTTATGTTCGTTTGTTCTGAAGAATTACTTGATTCCCAAAAGAAGAGACAAGTTCATGCAGAAAAGGAATAATTTTGATGTACGGGCGTATCCATTTCAATTATTTGCAGCTGGTTTAGATGAAAGCTATCAATTTATTTAATGAGAAATTACTCACGTACGTTTAATTTTTTAAAAAAAATATAAAAATACCAGATTAATTAGTACTACCTCCTGTTCAAAATACAAGCATTGTTTGAAATATAAGCATCAAACAACTAACTTATGCAACTAAAAAATGTTAGTTAAAATGGTTAAAAAATACTACCAGATTTCGTTTGTAGTTTACAACAAGATCTTATAATTAGAATTGAAGGTAATATAACTTATTTTCTTAAAAAACATTCTTATTTATGGAGAGGGTAAGTGGGAGAAAAAGAATGAACGAAAAAAATAGATGAGAGACATATAATAATTAGGACAAAATAAAAAAAAATACATTAAATGATTACAAAATCCACTCATATAGAAAACCAAGCTCATTCAAAGTTTTAATACGGAGGGAGTAAGTAATTTCTAAATGGGATCGATGATAAAATAAAATTAATAGAAGTGTTAGTTTAGATTAAATTATGTCGTGTGAAAATAATATAATCAAATTAGTGTTTTTAGTTTATATCCAAGAATATCGTCAATATATATAAAATTTCAACGAAGGTGCATTATGGACATGGATTGTCATTTTTCCCCCCACTCATCCTCATCTAACTTTGACTGATTCTAAATGTTTTGGGGTTAACCAGTTAATTTGATCGAGATTTCATGGCCCAGCAATTGATTAACG
>NW_021636803.1:0-131203 GCF_004799145.2 Neltuma alba
ATATCTTTAAACCATTCCATATAAATGACTTATAGTGCTTTCTTCGTTTCCTACATGTCCACGAAGACCCTAACCATGAAATTCTTTTGTGCAATGGCCCAGCCTCCGCAATTGATTATCCTGAAAACACAAAGAAGAAGATGAAAAGGGAAATAAACAACCATAAGTTCAATAGACATCAAAATCAAGAAGTTCACAAGAAGAGGTTACGGGGATCATTGTAGATTGGCGTAATCAAATAATATTCAAATGTTTTGAATACCTTCACGGCTACCATGTCATGTCCAGTGCTACCTTTTTGTTCCCTGATGGACACAACCTCGCGTTGTGAATCTGAAAAATTAATTGGAAATTTTAGAAAAACAACGGCTTTGGCAACCCACAGTAAACAGAAATAATTCAGCACATATCGCATTACAAATAACAAAAACGAGCAGGATCGAACTTTATGGTTTAAAAGATCGAAAATTTTGTAAAACGAGGTACTTTCAGACATAGGGGCTGGAAATCCCATAACCAGATAGACATCCACCCAAGGCTTAGATATCTCTCAGACTAAATTACCAACAAAAGAAACAGGAGGAAAAACCTTGGGTAGAGAGATTAGGTAATACGGAACAATTGCAGTGACATTCAATTTATACCACCACAAGAAGGAACTCTAACACGCTGCCCCGAAAAGCACATAGAACCGCATGAAGATCTAATAGACTGGGGGGTCAGGACAGGAAAATTGGATAAGAAGGAGGAAAAGGACGAGACTCAGTTCGACTAAATGCGACCGACTCGCCAAAAGATCAGAAAACAGAAGCAGACCATTAGGAGACATCGAAATCAATCCCAATTTCATAGATTTACTGGTTGATATTGGTGAATACCAATGACCAACTCAAGCCCCATACAAGAATTTGAAAGAGAACCCCGAAATTCGAACATAAAATTTGAGATTTTGGAGCAGGCAACGAACACTTTGGGCGAAATGAGAAAGGATAAGGCGTAGGAACCTGAAACAATTAATTCAACCAATCAATAACATCTCTGCGTGATTTCAGTTTCAACGACGTCGACGACCCATGAAAGCAAGGACTTCATCTCTAATAGTATAAATGTAGACATATGCCTCGTGCTCCTTTTCTCTCCCAACCACAGCCAGATCTGAGCTCCCATCGCTTCTTTTGAGAAAATACCGCACCTCCTTCCTTCCCTTGCTTTCGCTGCCCGTGACAAATAACTCCGCCCAGCTCACATACCCACACGTCGTTGTGGCCTTCGCCGACGCCAGTCTCTCCATATCAACTTGAAGTTTCAAACTCTCGCCGAAAGCCGGATCAAACCTTCTCTTCGCACCCTCGTTTGCTTCCGCTTGTCTTCGCTCCCGCGCGTGCCTGGATGGGTAAATACTCTCCCTGTGCGAGTGCCGGAATGATGAAGAAAAAGAAGAGGAAGATAGAGGGGAGAGGATTGCAAGGGATTTTATTTTAAAAAAATAAACAAGAGGGGTTGAATTTGAAAGGAGAGTGAGAAGGAGGGAGGGAAGATATTAGGGTTTCGAACAGGGAGGCGAAGGAAGTTTCGTGAAGGGTGGGAATAAAGGCAAATTGATGGTGACGTCGGCCCATAGAAAATGGATCCAAAACGACAGCTAAGCCGGCCGAATGGGACATTAAAAAATAAAAATAAAAACCTGGAAACAGGATCTAACGGTAGTGTTGAGGGGGAGGCAGAAGGGAGAGGAGGCCCAGCTTCACCGGCAATTACCGGTGACAGCCAAGGGGCGTGTCCGAATGAGGCGATGCCTTTACCCGGTCTTCACGTGACAGTCACATTCCGAAATGAATTATGAGCTGTCAAAAAACTTATTTTAATTGGGAGACAGGTCCACGACGTGGGCCTCCCCACTTGCCTTACAGTGGATCCCACTACTCGGTCCACTGTCATCCTTTTACGACCTGCTGCTCTGCAGTAGGACTTTGGCGCGGTTTGGAGTGGGCAAGTGGAATTTTACTTTCTCCATTTGAAAACATTATTATTATTATTACTATTGTTATTACACACGCAAATGTAATGACGAAAATCTGTGGTCAACTGTAATAATTTAATAATTTATTACTCATACAATGGCGAAATAACGTTTTTTGTTACCAACCACCGACATTTTTTAGCGAGGAAAAAATAAAGGAGAATTATAATAGATCCCACCCAAAGACAACAATTGAAAAACAAGTCTCAGATGTTGTCATTATCACTACAGGACTTGTTATTACAGGCTGTTGAGGTTGTTATTGACACTTTTTGATAATTATTTCTTTTCTGTAAGACTTAATTGTATTTCTCTTAAAATAATACTCCTCCGTCCTAATTATAAGACCCAATTGACTTATTTGAGGAGATTAAGGAAGTAAGTTAAGTTGGTTATTTATAATAAACAAGTGTTGTTATTCCTAATATCCTTGCTAATTAAGTATATTAGCTAAAACTATTATTATTAGAAGGATTATCTTGGAAAAAATGCATAAATATAAAAGAGAAAATGGATTGGGTCTTATTAAGGACCGGAGGAGTACCACCTCGAATCTTTAATATAAAAACTGATTAACTATAATTTGAGTAAATAAAAAATTAATTAAATTAATTATTTTTAATAAATAAGGATTATCTTTTATAAAAATCTTTGCTAATTAGTGTGTTACCAGAACTACTATTATTATAATAACTAACTTGAGAAAAAATAAATAAATATGAAAGTCAAAATAAATTGAAATCTTATATTTAGAATCAAAATAAAAGTTAAATAAATTCTTATATTAAAAACCAGAAATACTATCGTTTATAATCATAACCGCAGAATTATTTTTGGACAACAACCGATCTCAAATTAATGTTGAGCGAGATAAGCAAATGAGAAACAAGGGATTAATATCACCTTTAATATTTAAAATTTGATTTTATTTTAGTTTTAATTCCAAAAATTTAAAATTATTAATTTCAGTTCCTTAAATTTATTTTCATTCTGGTCTGCCCAACAATTTTTATCTTTAAAACAGTATTTTTTTCTAAAGTAAGAACCAAAATCAAAATGAGATCAAAATTAAAATAAGATTATTACCAAAAAATTAAAATAAGATTAAATTTTAAGAATTAAAATTAAAATAAGAATACATTTCGGAGATTAAAATGGTGAGAGTATTAACTAACTATATGAGGTAAGATCAAGCAATAGAAATGGAAAGGAAATATTGATTATGATAAGGATTCAATTCTGGCAACAAAAAATTGATAAGGATTCAATTACTCATGGTATAATAGGAAAATAAAAGAACAAGGAGGGGAGAGTGGGGATTGATATTGTGAGAGGGGGTGAATATGATTTTATGGTGATAGAGTGCATGTCTTTTTTGGGCCAGAGGTGATACAGTGCACTTAAAATTATCACTTGAGTATTTGACTTACTTGGTGAAATTATGATATTCCCTTTAGGAGGTTATTTTATTAATGTTTGCTATATAATAAGGGTTTTAATTTTAAGGGTTTTCTATAATTTAGAAATTATTTTGCATCTTTATCATTTGGTTTGATAACATTGGTCTTAATTAATACTCCCTCCTATCATAAATGTAAAACCTTGCCTTGTAGTGTAAAATTATACTACAAAATAAGTCTTATATTTAAGATCAATTAATAACATTTTTTAAATCATTTCACATGTTGATTGTATGCACCAACATTCATTATGTGTAGTCATCATACGAAATGTAAGTTCTGTTTTTTTTTTTGGTGATAATCAAATGTGAAGTCCTGAATTTGATTGTTTACTACTCCTCTGGTCCTTAACATAAGGCCCATTTAACTAATTTGATTAGATTAAGAAGTTAGGTAAGTTTTAATTATAAGAAAAGTGACACATTTTTCCTAAAATACCATAATCATCTTTCTTAATACCCCCTCTCCTCTTCTACTTAATTATGGTTGAGAGAATATCTATAGGGATAATTTAGAAAAAATTGATAAATATGAGAAATGGGTCTTATATATTTAAAATCAAAACCAACTCAAAAATTGAGTCCTATATTAAGGACCGGGAGTGTATGGCTTCCTATCAAATAAATAAATTCACTTTCCTGCTAAATCTGAAGAACTATTATTACTTGTCTATATATGTGACCTATAAGCCTACTTCATCCTCTCAATAAGGTCGTGCCCAGACCTTTTTAATACTCATCCACTCATTAATATAAGACTATTTAACTATTTTGATTATATTAAGAAAATTAGGTAAGTTAGTTAATTATAAAAATGTAACACATTTTTTAAAACATCATAATCATCTTTCTTAATGCCTCCTCTCCCTCTTTTATTTGATTATGATTGAGGGAGATAGGGTAATTTAGAGAAAATAAAAAATATGAGAAATAGATCTTATATTTAAGACCAAAACCAAGTCAACAATTATGTCTTATATTAAGAACAGGAGGAGTAGCTTAAAAGTTATCAATGTAATTCAAGATGGGTCTCAAATTTTAGTTGTTTTTTAGCTACTAACGGTTTTTTTGGATATACTGGTTGAGACTTTATATTCTATTCTTTTGGATGGATACTGGATTAGTCTTTTTTTTTTGGTGTGGCACAAATATCCTTTTTTGATAGACGTTGGATTAATGTTTAAGGAGTATTTAGATGAGAACCAAACTGTAATTTTAGAAGTGATTTTACGGTATATAAAGTAAATATGTGGAAGAGTTTATCTCGATTTGTAAAAAAAAAAATCTTTAAAAAGCACTTTCGGAGATATTCTAACACTCCCTTAGTTAGTCTGTTGTAATGTATTCTCCTCCGATCATTAATATAAGACTCATTTAACTAATTTGATTAGATTAAGAAAGTTAGGTAAGTTTGTTAATTATAAGAAAAGTGACACATTTTTCCTAAAATACCATAATTATCTTTCTTAATACCTCCTCTCCCTCTTCTACTTGATTATGGTTGAGGGAGTATCCATAAGGGTAATTTAGAGAAAATTGATAAATATGAGAAATGGTTCTTATATTTAAGACCAAAACCAATTTAAAAACTGGGTCTTATATTAAGAACCAGAAGAGTATTATTTTTAGACTCCGGACCCATAATTTGATCTTGACCCAAGGCTCGTAGGATGATTTCATATTTATCGTTTTATTATTTTGTTAGTTAAATAAATTGATTTTCATATAAAAAAGTTAAAACAGCCTAGTACTTCCTATATTTAATTTTTGGTTTCTTAAATTTGTAGGAAAAATGGCAATAAAAAAAACAGCTAAAATAGAAAATTACACATAAGGACCAGTTTATAAAAACTGTTATCAAAACTCATACTATTATTGTTAAAATCCATACCAATATTGTCATGAATCCTTATTTGTAATTTTTCTATTTCAGCAGTCTTTTTATTTTCTCTTATTTATAACCATTAGTAGCATTTCTAAGGACAAAAGAAAGTGTGGTCTATAAAATCAAATACTCGCCCGTTCTTTAATATAAAACCTAATTCATAAGTTAATTTTGATCCTAAATATAAGACCTATTTTTTATATTCATCAATTTTTCTTGAATTATTTCTACAGAGACTCACTCAATTATAATCAAGTAAGTGAGGGAAGGAAGATATTAAAAAAAATGATTATACTGTTTTAGAAAGACATGTTATATTTTTATAATTAGCTGACCTAACTAATCTTTTAATCTAATTAAATTAATTAAATATATCTTATATTAAAAATCAGAGAAATAAATAAATAAAAAGTTGGTTTTAAAGCCTTTTCTAGCTAATGATTTGACCGTTGAATGATTATTAACGAGCAAAGACGCGCGGAGGGGAAGTTTCCTTCGCAAAGGAACAAAAAATCAGCTTCACTCAAAAAAAAGAAGAAACAAATCAGTATTTACTTTTCTAGGTTGTATTCCCAAAGTGGCAGGTTCCCTTACATTGTTTAACACCATTTTTCCAGTCTTTCATAATTTACCTTTATTTCAGGGGAATTAAAAATAGAAAATAAAAGGACAGAATCCAACAGTTCGAGGTTACATCCCAAAGGCGTTTGGAAAGCATCAGAAATATTTTTAAAAAATATTTTTTCACAAATTAAGATAAGTTTCTCTAAATATTTACGTCGTATATCGTAAAAACACTTTAAAAGTCATAGTTTTGATTCCATGTACCCCCAAATCAAACTGACGATCTCTTATTCGAAGAAAAAATTTACAAGTTTTTTAGCTTATTCCATGTGACTTTAAAAAGAAACTAATCCCGTTTTTGATTGAATATGTTATTCGTTAGTCTTCTAAATTGAAAACAATACAAATAAGAGAAATTTATAGTTTTATACTCAAAGAATAAGACTCATTGAGAATCAAATTGATCGGAGCACAGTTTAATTTGTGGAGACACATATACGAATAGCAACAAATAAATATGCTAAATAATAATGGATATTTATTTTTAAGTATTTAGTTTAATTGTCAAGTTACAAATGATTTAACAGTTTTAGAAGATGTAAAGGATTGGCGGACGCGTATAATTTTATTTTCATAATTTAGTAGTTTGATCCTTTACTGTGTACAAATATAATATAAGAATTATCTCTTAATATGTCAGTTTTCTTAAAAATAGTTTTTTTATTTAGTTAAAAATTTTAATTTTTTTATCAGCATAAAAATTTTAAATATAACGTAATGAGTATTGGACTAGTTGTGCCCTTTTATATTCAGATAGGCAAGCACTTAAGTGGTAAACACCAAATCTAGACCATTCATAAATAATACAGATTTCATGTAATTGTATTTTTATATTTTAATAAGTTAATACTTTAGTCTGTATATAATCTAAAATAAAGATTATTTTTTATATGTCATTTTTTTAAAACAAATTTAAAAAAACAGTTAAAAATTTTAAATTCAAAGAATTGAGACTGTGTTTGGACACTTCAAAACACAAAAATTAACACTGTGATACTAGTCACCACAATAAATATCTCCAAAGACATGTCCTATATGAATGTGAACATTATCTTCAAAGCTCTATGAAAAAAGTCAACAGTCTTGTGAAAAATTATATCTTGTTCTGTAAGAAACAAGGATGCTGCGAGAAAAAGAAAACGAAAAATATAATTAGAATTTTTTTGGCGTAATTATTAGTAATTTTTTCATAATGCTTTTATCTTATTCAAAATTTGATAATTATTATGTTCTATGTTTTAAAGAAAAAACTAGATTTTTTTTTATCATTTCTGTATTAGAAATACAAAATATCAGCATCCATCAAATATATCATGGCAAAAAAATATCAATCAATTTGTGTAAAATGTAGCGTTATTGACAAGTTGCTAATAGCGTAACTGCTTTTCCTTAAACCATGTGCAATCCGTAAGATACATATGTATTTATACTATAATTTTAAATTTAAATATTTCAATTTATTTTCTCTCATAAATTTATAAATTTTTTTCAGACTCTTTTTATTTATTGCATATAGTAAATGAGGTTTATCTATATGAACAATGATCAAAGACGATAATTTAAAGTTCAGACAAATCAACATATATTTGTTATAAATAGTTAATTTAATTTAAATATTTGTGAATTTGTTATATACTCTTATATTTAAAATTGGAAGGAGTATTAAATTAATTGATCCTGAAATTAAGATTCAAATACCATAAATATGCAAGATTCATTATTACAAATAATTTTATGCCATGACTCATCAAGTATAAATACATTAATATGCAAGACAAGTAAAATACACATGAAGTAAATGATCTTATGACATAATTTCATGCAGCAGCACGAAACATGCCGACAGCAAAAGAAAATCGCTATAATTATCTATTCTTAATTCTTAATTAATATTGTTGTTCTCGTATTATGAATTATAATGTTATTCTGGCCGGCTGCTGAGTATGTGTTTAAGTCTGACATAAGACGTATATAATACAACTTTAAATAGTACAAAAAGACCATGAAAGAAATTAGTGAAGAAATTCTGAATAATTTAATTTAAAAAGCAATAATCGTGCTTTGATACAAAATTTAGTTAGATACTAACTATATTAACTAATTAATTATCTTTTTTTGGCATTTCTGCATCCTGTATATTGAGTCAAACCATCTTTTAGACATAGCAACGGACTCAAACTAATCTGGATCGAGATATGACCAGACCCATTAAGGTTGGTGTCACTGGCCCCTAAGATGTTGTATTCCCACGTCTCGAACTCAAGACCCGTGGTTAAGTTTGAACAGTCCCAACTAACTAATCTAATTATCGGGGTTAACTAATTGATTATCTTAATACTAGTCAAGGATGTAACCTAGTGCATCTTATAGTTGATAAAAGGCTTGATTGTTTAAAAAAAAAAAATTACTTCTTCTCATCCTAGATATGCTCTAAATAACTAATTTTCACGCGCATGTTCCCCCCCCCAAATACACACGCACGCATATAAATTATTTAAAATAATTATCTATAATAATTTTGTATTAATTTTTTTAAATATCCCATTTGATTATTATTCTCATTCATAAAAATTTCATGTAATTAATAGGAATTAATGGTTTGAAAAAGATTTATAAATTCGAAACACAAAGCAGAGAGATTCTTGAATTTGGGGAGTGATAACATTTTCGCTTTGAAAAAATTGCTCACAAACATTTTACTATAAAAAACAATCATATAGTAAAAAGTTAGGGTACATCCAATATCTTAAAATATTTTGTTAAGTATATTTAGTATCTTGAAATATTTTGTAATGCATCCAATATTCTAAAATATTTTTTAGATGAGTCTAGTATTTTGAAATATTTTTTTGCTTTAATATTGAACACACCAAAACATATTTTTGAGCGTTAAATGTATCTAAAAAATATTTTAGGATGTTAGATGCACCAAAAAATACTTGACGATTCTAAATGTACCTGAAAATATTTCAGCGTATTAAATACACCACAAAATACTTTAAACTGCTAGCTGTACTTAAAAAAATATTTTAAAATGTTAACTATGCAATTAAATACAAACAGGAAAATGAGAGTAAAACTCTTTTTAGTAAAGGTCGGTTGTTACGGGGGCGATGGGTCGGGGGCGGAACAAATGGCTAACAACATGGCTGATATCATGGCATTCCGGGCGCGTTATTTGAATTTGGAAGCGATAATGACTCCAAATATTTTAATGAATTATTAGTGAAAAACAGGAATACGTGCATCGGTGGATGAATGTGCGTCGCTCTCCTAATGCATATGACTTTGACGTGCTAGGATGATGTGTATTATTATTTCTTTGTAAATATCTTCCCCTCCGTTTCATCGCATTCATTATTTTTGACTCATATGAATATAATAATTGTTTCTTAAATTTATAATTTTCCCTTCCGCGCAGTTTCCTTGATTTCTTGGCTTGTCTGCTCTCATTGAAAAACACAAGATTATATATCTAATAAAAGAAGGGACTAAATTATAAAATGGTTAAAACTATAGGGACTGAGTTACAGCGAGTCAAACTTCAAGGACTGAGCTACAACTGAGTCAAAACTAAAAAACTGAGTTGTACTGAGTCAAAATATAGGGACTGAGTTACAAATGAGTGAAAACTATAGGAACCAAAAGATTAATTTTCCCTAATTTTAATATAAGATCTCAATCAATTTTATTTTTAATATTTATTTATTTCGCATTCAAGTAATTGATTACATATATTAAAGAATTTTCATCAAGTGATAGTTTCATTACACACAATTAATAAGAATATTTAAAAAATACAATTACAAATAAATAATTTATTTAATTTATTTAATATACGTAAATTAGTTATCTAGTTTTTATATTAATAATTAGAGATAAGATGATATTATTATTTAAAATATCTAAATCTCAATTATTGGAGTTGGCCTACATGATAGATATGAAATTTGTCCGCTTCTCTTCCTATGATTCCTATCTTTGCTCAAAGTCAAACAATCAAACAAAGGCTATAAATTTTTATTTAATTAATATATGTATCCTGTAAAACCGTTATAAAGTCCGGCAATTATTAATTTTATTGGTATATAACTTATCGGAATTCTTTGTTAAAATTGATAGGTCCACAGATATAAATATTGAAATAGAAATACAAAATTTCTATTCACATCTCATAAAATCGTTAGAAGGACGTAGGTGACCTACATCCAAGCCAAATACACGGCACTGCTTCGTTTCTAGGTACATCACTACTCATACATACAACTTTGAAAAAATTATATTTAAATTAAAAGACATTAATGCACACGTAAATAGAACATTAATATATAAATTGCGCATAATTTAAAGAAAAAAAAGAGTGGATTGATATCTTTTTTAACATTTAAATGCCGATATATAGGCTCAGTAATGTGTGCATACGTATACACACGCATATATAATTCAATGCGGTTAGTTGATGCTCGAATCCAAAGCTCTGAATCAGATTATCACCTTTATGAGAGAATGACATCTGTGTTTCACGTAATGGAGTCTTTTTTTCCCCATAATAGAGTTATTAATACTTTGATCCCTGCGAAAAATAAATTAACGGCTACTACCTCCGGTTTTTAATATAAGACTTTATTTAATTTTTATTTTGGTTCTAAATATAATATCCTAATATATTTTGTTTTTCATATTTATATATATATTTTTCAAAGTAGTCCTTCTAATAATAATAGTTCTAACTAATATATTTGATTAGCAAGCATATTTAGGAACGACAATACATATTTAGGACAAATAACTAATTCAACTTACTTCTTTAATTTCTTCAAATTAGTGAACTAGCTTTTATAATTAGGACTAAAGGTAGTATGTTATAAATATCAACAAAATTTTTGAGAGAATCACAATGAGGTTCTAATAAAAAAAATTATAAAACAAGTCTCAGAAGTTATTATATTCTACTATGAAACTTATCAATATAACTTGTTTAGGTTGTTATTAAGACTTTTTCGTAATTATTTTCTTTTCTTAGGATTTTATTGGAATTTTTTCAAAATTTTTTGAATCAGTGGCATATTTTAACGGGAAGTTTACCCTGGCATTTAGTAAGGACTTGTTTAAAATGGTTTAAAAATAAATGTTTAATCATGATTTATGAAATAAAACATCTATAAATACGTGAGAAAAGTTTTATCATCACGTACATATTTAAATAACCCTTATATAAGATTTCGTATTGCAGATCAAACACAATAAATAAAGGGGATCAATTTGCCTACAAAAGTGAAAACACAACCATGACATGAGGGCCTACAAATCGACCCGCATTTCCAGACCGTAGATTTTTTCATTTCCTTTTTTGCGCGGGGTAAATGATTGAGCACATTCTTATAATTAGTCCTGGATTTTGAAAAAAATGCCTTGTGTTGTATGTTGTTTATTGATGACATTCGTTAGTTTCTTTTTCCCTTTTACTTTTATGTTTGTAGCCAATTAAGATGAACAAAACATTGTAAATTTATAAGTAACGCTACTTCGTATAATTTCTGCTCGTATCTACATTTTCATCAATTTTAATCATTAAAATTGGAATTTAAATGGGTCAGATTTTATATTATATGAAATATAATTTTATAAAATATTTCTATTTCCTGATATTAGCAATGTATAGCGGTCAAATAGGATCATTTTCTTCTCAAGACATTTTACTTTTTTTCATATTGTTTTAAATTATCATAACTAAAATTTAGTAGTTTAATTTTATTTTTTTCAAAAATTAATATTCTATTCATAATTTTATAAAATATGAAATCTCAACTATTCAAATTGCAACTTTATGGTTGAGACGAGAAATGGAAGGAAATAGATAGAAAGAGAAGTTGAAACACCCTTATCCCACATTGACATCGTACAATTGAGAGTTTACGTGCAAATTGATTTTCCTACAGGTTGAACTTATTTATTATTGGGTTCCCAGAGGGGGATACAACACGCACACACACGTTTTACCCGAGGCCGTATGTTCCATGAAACCTGATGCAAGTTACACTATTTAAAATATTCATTTTCTCAAGTAAAGAGTGTTTAAAATACATGCTGAACGTTCAACATATTTATTGTTGGCGGCACCTGTAAAAAATAATAAAAATATGGTTCGAGTCGTGTTTAAGGGCACTGTTCTTAAGAGTTATTCTGTCACACAGATTAAAATAAAAAGCAAGACTCCCTATGATTAAACAAACTCTTTTTGCATAGAGCAAGTTATCAGAATAATGAAAATTTTTAAAATATTCATTTTCTTAAGTAAAGAGTACTTAAAATATATGTCGAACGTTGAATATATTTATTGTTGGCAACACCTATAAAAAATAATAAAAATATGGTTTGAGTCGTGTCCAAAAACACTGTCTTTAAGAGTTATTCCACCACACAAGTTAAAATAAAGTGTGGTATTTCCCAAGATTAAATGAACCTTCTTGTGTAGAACAAGATGACAGAACAATATAAATTTAAAACTCAAAAGAGAGAGAGAAAGGAGGAGAACTCAACCCCACTAACCATGCACCACACGTTGCTTTTTATAGGCTAATAAGATGTGACCATTGGGCTATCATAATAGTAATTAAAGAGGGTTTTAATGATAATTAAAAGGACGGTTTTAAAACAATTAATTAAGGTGAATTAAAACATTTTAACGCAATTAAATCTGATTAATGAAGGAATAAAACTGACTAATTAAAATACATAAATGCTTCAATAGTCATCTCTATCAATTCTATGGACTCTTCTTCTTAGTTATTTTATTAGCTCATGCTCACATCTTAGTAAATACTAAGGTTTTCTCGATCTTAAGTAATATGAGACTTTTTTGGAATTGGATTCTCTCCACTACCCTTCTTATCCTCTTCCCCTCCACCACCCTCCTTTTCTCTTCACAACCATTGGATCAAAACTCCAATGATCCAGATTTAATATTTTATAACATTTTATAAAAATAAATATTATGATAAAAAATAGATAAATAGATTTAAACTGTTAAAATCTAATCTGAACAGTTCATAACTACAGACTGTTATTATAAAGCAATTTTTGTTAATTTTTTGTAATTACAATTATAAACTGTTCAGGCCAGTTTTTAACAGTTTAAATTTATTTATCTATTTTTTTAATAACATTATTTTTTATAAGATGTTAAATCTAGACCATTGGAATTTTAATATAATGGTTGTGAAGAGAAAAGAAAGGTAGTGGAGGGGAAGAGGATGGGAAGGTAGTGGAGAGAATCCAAGTCCGATTTTTTTTGACACATTCACACACTAAAACTCCAACATTTATCACCTATAATACCCTCTTCAATTCCAACAATTATATGGTGCTACTGCTATATTAAAAGGAAATGACTTTTTTTGAATTAATATATAATTTTGAATTAATATATAATTTATGTTCCCTTTCATTCATTGAACTTCATCATGTTTCCTTACATTGATAAATATGAGATAAAGTCTTTCTGATTCAGGCGAAACTCATTATTTAATTTGAACACTTACGTGTTAATTAAAATATTCAGTCTGTATAATAATAAAGATGCCCCTGGGGATAGACAATAAGTGCCCTGTTCTCTCTGTCGTTGTCCTCATCGTCCTTCCCCAAAGTCAAACAAGGAAACAAGTCGTAAATTACGAAGAGATGCGATTTTTCTCTCTGAGAGCTTTGTCTTATTAAGTGGATGCGTTGATTCTATTTATAATTTCTTGCTATTAGTTTTTGCTCGTTTAAATAAAAAAATGAGAAGGAAATGAAGTTTTGAAGTCCATGTGATTCTTTTAATTAGGTTTTTTTTTTATAGACAAAAGTTATCTATAAACTTGAATTATCATATATAAGTAATTTGATTAAAGCTTTTTTTTTTTGGTGATTTGAGACAAATGGATCCCCCGTCCTTGCTTGGGTAGGGGGCCAAGTAAGGGGGAATTTTTTAATACTTTCTTTTTTCCTGCCTCAAAAAATGTGGAATTTGGTGGGGAGGGCTTTTTTTATTTTTTTTACCCAAGGTATCTATCTTCGGTAAAAGTGACTAATATTCTCGCACCACAAACTTCTTGAAAGGGTCCATCAAGAATCGAACCCCTAACTAAATGTTTAAAAGAGAGTTGTTTAGATTAAAAATATCTCAGATATATATTCTAGGAGGCCCGATCTCAAACTTCGATGAAAGCAAGCCCAATATCAACTTGGGCTCTTAAAGAAATCTTGAGCCTCGATTATGAAGGCTGGGGGCAGAAAACAAAAATGGTAACGGAGAATTGGGTTAGGAGAAATGAAAGCCCAAAATAAAAGAGCCCATGTGGTTCTAGGCTTTTAGCTAACCGTGGCCCCTTTGTATTGATGAGTTTGTCATTGTAAGCCCTTTTTCTTAGGCCGACCGAGCTTAAGAGCTGCTCAGGCTGAGCAAATAGTGAAGCTCATCTTGACCCTAATAAATTTTTGAATATAACTTGACCCTAATAAATTTTTGAATCTAACTCATCTTATTCTTGAAAATAATAAAATTTCTACCAAGGGATAGAAAATTATGCATGATAACATAAAATAAAGGAAAAAGATATACATTTTACAAAATATAAAGGGAAACTGTAAAAAAAAAAATGAAAATTTATTGGCGAAATGTACTTAAAGATCTAAGTCCATGAGCGGGCACAACTTTTTTTTTCAGCTCTATATGCAAATGTCTTTTATGTCTCTTACTTCGTACATTGTATAAGATAAGTTGCAAAGTTGAAGAAAAGTAGGTTGTACTTGTTTCTTAAACAAATTTAAAGTAATTTTGAATAATAAATTTTGTCATGGAGGGTTTTTCAAGAGTTATTTGTAACTTATAAAAAATTGGAGAGTATATTTTTATGATTATTATTTAAAAAATGTCTTTTGTTTTTGCCGGAATTTTTCTCATTTCACCAGATCGCAATCCTTTTTGTTTCTTTATTTTTTCGCACGCCAGAAAAAGATTTTGGACCAAAAGGCTTCGTGCGGTGCTTGGCGATGTAATCAGAGCGAAGAGAAGCAGCTGCTCAACGGAGTCCAACTAACACAAAGTTGAGCTCCCTCGTATTCTCCGCCCCCTCCATCTTTGCCTTCTACTTCTTCATTCCCTCTCTTATTCACTCAATTCCTTTCTGTTCTCCTCCTTCCCGCTCGCGTTTCCACATTCATTCGTATTCCTTCTCTGCCATTTCCCTCCATGGCTTCTCTCTTTCTTTCCACCACCACGGCTTCCCCTGCCACCTCCATTTCTTTCTCCTCATCTCTCTCCACCTCCCTCTCATGGCGCAAATTCTCCGCATTACCTTCCATGCCTCGCCGAAGAGTCTTCTCCGTTCAATCCAAGATCCGCGAAATCTTCATGCCCGCCCTCAGTTCCACCATGACAGAGGGAAAGATTGTCTCCTGGGTGAAATCTGAAGGGGATGTTCTCTCCAAGGGTGAGAGCGTCGTCGTGGTTGAGTCCGATAAGGCTGACATGGATGTCGAGACTTTCTACGATGGGATTCTCGCCGCTATTGTAGTTGGCGACGGCGAGACTGCTCCCGTTGGTGCTCCCATTGGGCTGTTGGCGGAGACGGCAGAGGAAGTTGCCGAAGCCAAAGCCAAGGCAGCCAAATCCGGCTCTTCGGCCCCTGCCGGCGAAGCTGCTCCTGTTGCTCCCACTCCTCCACCAGCCACTTCGAATCCTGCTCCGGCGATCGCTCAGCAATCTCCTCCGCCGGCTAAGGTGGTTTCTGCTGAACCAGGAAAGACCGTGGCGACTCCTTATGCAAAGAAGCTTGCGAAGCAGCACAAGATAGATCTTGGATCGGTCGTTGGTACTGGTCCTTTCGGGCGGATTACTCCTGCTGATGTGGAGGCAGCTGCTGGAATCACACCTTCCAAGAGTAACGTGGCTAAGGCTGCTGAGCCTGCTCCGGCGGCCCTTACTCCATCAAAAGCTGCTGTTCCTGCTGCCTCGGCAGCTTCTCCACCCCCAATTCCAGGTTCTTCGGTGGTTCCTTTCACAACAATGCAAGCTGCGGTTGCGAAGAACATGGTGGACAGTCTTACTGTACCTACATTCCGAGTGGGGTATCCTGTGAAGACTGACGCACTTGATGCTCTATATGAGAGGGTACATACGCTGAATGCATTCTTTCGTTTGTGATGCTAGCCATATATGAGGTTTCAAATGCACATTTAGTATTTGCTATTTCATTTGTAGGTGAAACCGAAGGGAGTGACGATGACGGCCATTCTAGCAAAGGCCGCAGCGATGGCTCTTGCTCAGCATCCGGTTGTAAACGCTAGGTGTAAAGATGGAAAGAATTTCTCCTACAACAGTAACATAAACATTGCTGTTGCTGTGGCAATCAATGGCGGTTTAATTACACCTGTTCTTCAGGATGCGGATAAGGTCCGTGCTTTATGAATCCTGATTTTTGAATCAAAACTTTCACTTAAGAATTTGTTTCTGTTATCAACTTCCCAGTGTTGTTGAAATACCAAGTTTATTGGTTTCTTGTTTTGTTACTTCAGTTGGATCTATATCTGCTGTCTCAAAAGTGGAAAGAGCTAGTTGAAAAGGCTCGATCAAAGCAGTTGCAACCTCATGAGTATAATTCAGGTTTCACAGGAAGTTATATGTCTTTTTCTAATTCTTATTTCAAAAAAACTTGAATCTCTCATTCCATGTTAAACTGCGTCCTTCTGTCCACAGGAACTTTCACCCTTTCCAATTTGGGCATGTTTGAAGTCGATAGGTTTGATGCCATACTTCCTCCTGGGCAGGTAAGGAGTGCGATCAAAGACTCCAACTCATGACTTCTAAAGAATCTGTGCTTCATTTTGTGGTAATTTTGCTTTTTACTGAACTTTGCCGTTCATTTGTTAGGGGGCTATCATGGCTGTTGGCGCATCAAAGCCTACTGTTGTGGCTGATTCAGATGGATTCTTCAGTGTGAAAAATAAAATGCTGGTAAGTTATTGACTTATAATTAAATGGTTTATTGTGTTAACCTGCAAGTTATTTGTTCACTTACTTATTCTTAGAAAAACAAATTCATGTAGCGAACATAGAAGTGTGCTATTTTGGTGGAGATAGGCTTTTTAGTCAACAAAATACTCCCTCTTATCCGTAGCATAAGTCTCTTTTCACTATTTCTCATGGATTAAGGAAAGTAGTTAAAAGTAGTTTAGATTCTCAAAGTTGTCGAAAATTATCTCTACTTTTTAGTATTATCCTCCAATCAAAACCAACCTATATAAAATATTTATTTTCTTTCTTGTATCATCTCCCTCTACACCACAATCAGTAAGGGCATTTGTGGAAAAAAGAAGTTAATGCTATTGATTTTTTTTTTCAAAGTGACTTATATTTTGACCATATAAACCTTCTAAAACACGACTTATATTAAGGACGGGGGAAGTGGTTTACAATGGATGATAGGTTGAAAAAATGGATTGATAAGAATGCTTAACCAAACTCTCCAACACAACAAATATTATACGCATTTATCTTACAACAACTACCCTCTCAAGTTTGTATATTCTCTGCTTTCTTTGAGAAATAGTTTCACTCAAGAAGCACAATGTTCTTTTCTGGGAGTGTGGGCACTTTCTTTTTGTGTAAGCTTGTTTCAAAAAGGGCAGTAATGTGTTGCCACTTACAGCCGTTTATATCAATGTGGTTTAACGATTTATGTACTAGGCTGGCTTAGATAGCATAATAGAGTGAGAAATTGTGATTAGTATTGATCGAAATTACAACACATTCAAGTAGTGTTAATGAATAACTAGATTTTCTGGTGATCTACATCCTGGATTGAAATATGTCAGGCTTTAGACAAAACTTGGCCAATATAATTTTCTTGACAATATTATGGCACATTATCAAAAACAGAATTGTACCGAATATCCATGTACTAAGGCTAGTTTGCCTGTGATGCATTGGATCTTTGGGTAGGCGAAATGCACTTCACCAGTCACCGTGGACTATGGTCATTCCTTTACCCCTGCTGAACTAACTAAACAAACTTGCAACCATGTAGTCTCCTTGGAGGTTAATGTCATGACCATCATCTCCAACTAACTGTATAATTACCAAACATGAGCATATAGCCTGTGAGAGATCTTTGCTTGTCTAAGTCCCTCCTGTGGTCTAAATGTACAAACCCTTCATCTTCTTAAGTTCCAGTTAAATTCAAAATCCAAATCTGCAGTACTTTTTACATGCCTTGGAATCTACGTCATTGTGCCTTTGTCTTTTTAGGTTTCCCATATAACAGGTAAGTACACTGACTGGTGACGGTGCTAGCTATATCATGCTCTCTAGTGATTTGGCATGGAAAAAGCAAAAGCTTTGAGTAAACCTTTAGTAGCCCATGGTTGCACCACCAATTTGTTGTGGTGAGAGGAAGAGGTCCAAATGCAAGTGGGCTGTGCACATAAATGTTTGGTACTAACTTGTCCAACACCCAACATTATCTTAAAAGGCAGTTTTGCCCAGAAAATCAGTGCCAAGGAAAATATCTTACTTATATGTTAACAAAGCCTCCAGCAGTTGCCAAGTTAAAAAACTGCTTGACCTGGATTTGCTTTTTTGGGCAATCAAGGTTGGCCAGGTACTTTGGAGGAAGGAGTAGGCAAAAGTTTTGGTTGAAGCTTTATATATTTAATTCCATTTGAGATGGAAATTTTGTTGATATGGCTGGAATATTATAACAGCAGGTAGTGGCTACCAATAACCGCACATCCTTGCCATTTTTGAAGCAAGCACTCACAGGTCACAGCAAGAAAATGAGCATATTTCCATAAAAGGGAATTGTGGGTATGAAAATAATCAAGACAAGTGTCAATTTTTTTTTTTTTCCTCACCACAAAGGTATATTATTAGAGAGGTCCTGGAAATGTTTGGCATGGAAAATGCAAGAACTCTGAGAATGCTATTAGCTTCGCGTTTTAGGATGTGCACGTTCATGTCACAATGAACAGGCAAAAAGATGATTCATGCCCTGAGCTTTGCTCTTGAACATTGCCCAGACCCTTTCAATAAGCTTTTGTTGTGATATAGTTTGTTGGCATGTGTTTTCTTGAGAGTTTTCTTGCTAAAAATTTTCTTTTCAGCAGAAATTTCTTTTATGTCCCAGCTGACACCCATTTGGTTGATCTTGGACTTTTTACTTGCTACAATTAACATATCATAGCAAACACTTTTAATGATAAAGAGTTTGATGAGCCCATTCCTTCCTTATCTGCTATGTTGCTTGATGCTTCTTTCCCGTCAAGGATTCAGTTGCTCTATTGTATTCATCCACAGAGGACAAGTATACTGCAATTTTCTCAAGTGTGCTTTCCTAGAATCTCTGTAGCTGATTCGTGAAGATGAATTCTGCATAACTAGAATTTTAAGTGCTGAATTTTACCAAGAAGTGGCAAGTAAAATGGACCGGTTTTCTCAAGTTTGCCCGAGTAAATAATCTACCATCTCTCTCCAGAATCCAAAAACTATGTTTCATGGTCTAGGAAAAATGCGGTAGAAACAGCACAATCATCATTTGTTTTATGTAAAAATGGTTGGCATCCCCAGAGCTTTGTGGACCTTCTCCTGATGGTTATTTTCTACCTGAGCTGCAAGTGCTTCTAACGTCCAACCATGTTTATCTTTCCTGATGAGAGTGGGAAAGATAATGAGCCCATTGTCTGAGACACATCACAATCACAGATGCACTACTGTATTCAAATTGTATTGCACAATCTCAGATGCATCACTTTTCTGAAAGAAGAATTAGGTGCTTTGAATTATGCTGATTAATGTATGATTCTCATCGGCTCTGTTATTTCTTTTGCAGGTGAACGTAACAGCTGATCACCGAATAATCTATGGGGCTGACTTGGCCGCATTCCTTCAGACGTTCTCAAAGATAGTTGAAAACCCAGAAAGCTTGACTTTATAGTCTTTCATCGCTTTGACATTATTGTCTGAGCTTTCCAGCAGTTGATCCCGAGTCAATGGATTTTGAAGGAGAGAAGAAAGCTTTGCATTCTTTTTGTTTGCCGGTATAAATGTGTTGTAAACGTTGATTTGTGATAAATAAAACAAGGTTCGAGCACAAACAAAGTCCGTTATGTTCGTTTGTTCTGAAGAATTACTTGATTCCCAAAAGAAGAGACAAGTTCATGCAGAAAAGGAATAATTTTGATGTACGGGCGTATCCATTTCAATTATTTGCAGCTGGTTTAGATGAAAGCTATCAATTTATTTAATGAGAAATTACTCACGTACGTTTAATTTTTTAAAAAAAATAAAAATACCAGATTAATTAGTACTACCTCCTGTTCAAAATACAAGCATTGTTTGAAATATAAGCATCAAACAACTAACTTATGCAACTAAAAAATGTTAGTTAAAATTGGTTAAAAAATACTACCCAGATTTCGTTTGTAGTTTACAAACAAGATCTTATAATTAGAATTGAAGGTAATATAACTTATTTTCTTAAAACATCTTTATTTATGGAGAGGGTAAGTGGGAGAAAGAATGAACGAAAAAAATAGATGAGAGAGACATATAATTAATTAGGAACAAAATAAAAAAAAATACATTAAATGATTACAAAAATCCACTCATATAGAAAACCAAGCTCATTCAAAGTTTTAATACGGAGGGAGTAATTTCTAAATGGGATCGATGATAAAATAAAATTAATAGAAGTGTTAGTTTAGATTAAATTAGTCGGTGAAAATAATCATAATCAAATTATTGTTTTTAGTTTATATCCAAGAATATCGTCAATATATATAAAATTTAAACGAAGGTGCATTATTGACATGGATTGCTCATTTTTTCCCCCCACTCATCCTCATCTAACTTTGACTGATTCTAACTGTTTTTGGGTTAACCAGTTAATTTGATCGAGATTTCATGGCCCAGCAATTGATTAACGAGGACAAAGACATTAGAGACAATACTTATCTTAATTTTTATGTAAAGAACATGGATTCCATTTCCCTCCGTTCGCCTATCCAAAAGTCTATACATAAATGCATCTTCATATAAAACAACCAAGGGAAGACTCTAATACAGAAGCCGCTGCTACACAGTAGAGGCATCAATGCCATCTTAAATATATACACCCAACATTCTATCTCTGAACAGCAGATATATAATCACCAGTCCAACCTAATATTTCGAGACAGGTATAGTTTATCAATGTATTCTATAAGTGGAAACGAAGCATTGATGTATCTGATCATTTTCTTCTCAGCTGACTGATCTGCGATAACAATCATAAGTAAGTTAAGGTCTCCTTGAGAAAAGAATTTTATAGGAAAATAAAAATGTTCTTCTTCAGACCTGAGCTATACAAGTAGATCAAGTTAATTATAAAGAAACATATACAAGCACACATTGGCCAGAGCCAGATTTTTTTTAGTAAGCCCCACTTCTTGTTTATATTTGTTCATAAATCGCATTAACTAGGACAACCAGTTTTTTTTTTTTTTTTTGGTTGGCAGGACAACCTGTATTTTATATAGCCCAGATCTATTCTGCAATATTATGTTATGATATCTAATGATGATATGATTGGTCAAATATAATACATACATTGTCTAACATTTGAGGCAACCTAGTCCACACCCTTCAGTTGTACATTTATTACTTGAATGCAGAGGATTCGGACCTCCTTCCCCTTTTATTATAACTAATCAGTCATTTAGAAAAGTTTCCAGCCAAAACAAGTTGAGTTAAGCACTTCTTGGTTTGAAGCACCTAGACTCATGCAGGTGAGATCAATATTAGGATTAAAGCTGCCACTTGCCTCGCAATGCAAAATTAGTATAAATGCCACTCAATAACCACCAATGTGAAGGATCAAATTTTCAATGAATAATATATTTTGATGTGTGTCTGTATAAACTTCAAACACAAGCACTGAATATGATACGGACTTACTTGTTTCACTAAGCCTCACCAGCAATTGGTCTCTTGTTGGAAGTGCATACATGCCAGCAGCTACTGCTGCTCTTACTGTCCATGAATGATACGGAGCACAAACCTGTGCATAAGCTGTTGAAGCCGCTTCTTTTAGAGAACTATCACTGAAAATGCCAAAATCACAAATCCCGCGTAAGCACCATCCACCAGAAACTTGAAAATAACCCAAGATGATATGGAACAGAGATAGTATTTTGATACGCTACTCATTACTAGAGTCAAAAAGATTCTCATACATACTCAGTTAACAAAAACTGTTTGAATATAGCTCTGACAAGGTCAAGACCCTGCCGCACTCTGCGCAGACAACGGGAAAGACTTCCTTGTGTTTTCACTGTCCCATTTTCGATATCGAGATCAACTATATCCTGTAAAGTGTCATATGTCTTTGATGCATCCCTGAGAGCTTGAAGCTGTACGTGTCCATCATATCATAAAAGCAGTGTTAATAGTCTATGATGAGGATCCATGGATTAAACATAATAAATAGTACGAACTAAATATGCGTAATAGGATAAGTAAACATCCAGGAGAAAGTGTCGGTTGCAATGATAACAGATACACATAAGCGTTAATAAAACTAAGTAAACAGGAGAGGAGCCTTCGGTGTAATATAACTGGAACCTTGTCAGACTTCAAAAAGGGATCTAAATTTTTGATATCTCTCCTTCCTAGAAATACGCATGTTGGTCTGAAAAACTACATATTGTGCATCCATTGGAACATCTGGTCGGGTGCATGATAACCAATTGCATTTCATAGCAAACAAAGAAGCCACAACTAATGCTTATAAGCAACATCCGTTCTTAGCCACCAGACATCTTGGGATTGCAAAGATAGCACGTCAGACAATGATCACCGTTCTCGCAAAATATTATTACGTGACTCCGATACTGCCATACAGGTGTTGGATACATATTTTGAAGCACAAGACTTAAATTTCCATTGCGAAAATAAATTTTATTGCAACAAAGTTTAAGACAGATTGGCCTCAACATAATGTACTGATTCAAAGTTACAAAAAAAATAAAACATAATCCCTGCTGCATTTGGCACAATTTCTAGATCATTGATAAATTAACAGACCAGGAAAAAAACGAAAAAGAAAAAGCAAGAGAAAAATCTTGAAACCTCGCAATCATAGTTCATAATCCACTGTCAATAAAATACATTCAAACCTTTCGTCACAAACACAAACAAGAACATCGAACTTAATCGAGAAGAAGTGTAATCGAAAGTTTGGAAAAAAAGGAAACGAACCTTGGAGATGTATTCCAATTCAGCGAATTTGAAAACGAGGCCAAGGGAATGAAAGAGAACAGAGACGTGAGAGCAAGCATGGCAAAATTTGTCGAGGCGAAGCTCTTGTTGCTTTGTGTTCCCATTATTCTCAGCCCCAGTGACCAACTTGGAAAGGTCCTCGAAGGCCTCGGCTATGGCGGAAAGAGGTGTGACCGCCATCGTCGAAGGCGGCTGTGCATACATGCCTTCACTATGAACGATCGTTGGGATCGGGATTGAAATTCCGCTATTGGTAGATCGAAAAAACTGCAGAATCGTTGAAGTTGGACAGGTCAAAAGAGCAATGGAACAAGTTAACTTTAAATTTCGTGGTGCCTCTTCGAGAGAGAAAGGAGAATCGTCAACCGCTGGTGCTTCACGCAGGTTCTGTCCCTCTTCGCGCCATTTCAACATGACCGTTGGTAATATTGGGCTCCGTCCCTATTCTCCATTATTGGGCTTCATCCAGTTACGGTCCATAAGTTACCATGTTAATCCTTTTGGGCTGGCCCACTTAAGTTTATTTGGCATTTTATGTGAACCTGGGCAAATATCGAATTTCACTAGTATTGAGTAAGAGTCTTTCTATGCTTAATTACTTTAAAATTAATTTTTAATTCAAAATATTCTCCATTGACATGATTTGATATTTAGTCCTTGTACATGTATACGTTACGTTAGGCATCGTAGGATAGTATGTATGATTTTAACAGTGAAACGATCTAATCTTGATGTTGTATATTACTACTTCAAAAAGAACTCGTTTGGCTTTTAATTTGACTTTAAATATAAGACTTCAATTTACTTTGTTTTTTTTTTTTAAGATAATCTTTGTAATAATGGTGGATCTAGCTAATACATTTGATTAGTAAGGATATTTTAAGAAAAATGACACATATTTATTACAAATAACTAACTTAACTAGTTTTTTTAATCTACTCAAATTAGTCAATTAACTCTTATATTAAGGAGTGAAGGACGTAGCAATTAATTGCAACCGGTCAGTACAAAAGAGCTTAAATTTTTAATCACTGGATGCATCGGCACAACCGGAATGCTCTCGATTTCTAATTATAAGATAAAATTAACTAATAATTTGACAACCTTTCGTAAGTGGTAATTAAGTAATAATATCCTTAAGCCATTAGAAAAATAAGTAGCTTGCTAATTTTGTCCTATAATGAAATCAGTGACCGCACATTTAGAAATTGAAAGCATGCAAACAATTTGGTACTAAAGAAGCACAATATTGGGAAAAAAATTGACTACCACATATATTCCACATCTTAGCCCTATATTTAGGAGCAAACAAGACTTTAAAATTCCGTCCTATAATTAGGAGGGAACAAATCATATCTTATCTCATGATTAGACCCAAATCTCATCTAAAGACAGGTCTCAGTGCTGGTGGAAGAAATGAAAGGAGACATAATGATGCTTTTGACAATTTGCGCACAAAGTGGTCACTGAAAACAAGGCCATCTATCTTTGTCTTATTAATGATGGGAATACATAGAAACATACAATATGCTAATAATATGACTGCGATTTTATATTATACTTATATTTTAGCTAACTAAACATGCATGCTGTCCGACGTCTATTACAAAGAGAGCACAGCACGAAATTACAGACCCAGGAATCTAGCTACACTTTTCTTGCAAGCTCAACCTCTTCTGATTCTTGCTTCTCAAATTCCGAACTGCTAGAATCACTCTTATTGTGAACTTGGATAGGTTTATATGTATAGCGTTTAGCGCACCACAAGTAGAAGACAAGGTTGATCAACTGGAGTAGAGTAATAAGCCAGTAAAAATACTCCAATTTCCCTTTGTTTAGGTTGTTATCGGGAAGCCAGTTGGAGCCATCGGGCCGTCGAGTGAACTTGTGAATCAACGTAACAAGCAGCGTGCTGAAGTAGTTTCCGACGGATATGACAGCCCAGAAGAGAGCCATGGCGGTGCTCCTCATGCTCTCCGGCGACTGGTCATAGAAGAACTCCATATGCCCTATCGACATGAACGCCTCCGCCACACCATGAAGGCTGTACTGAGGAAGCAACCAGAACACCGATATGGGGATGGTGGCCAGAGAATGATCGGCGAGGCCATGGGCGAAAGCGGCATTCTTGCGCTTGATCTCGACGAAGCCGGCGACGAGGGTAGCAAGGGTGGATATGACGAAGCCAATGCCCATACGGTGGAGGAAGGAGATGCCGCGGTCGAGGCCGGTGAAGCGGCGAGCGATGGGGATGAAGATGCGGTCGTAGAAGGCGGTGGTGGAGAGCATGGCGATGATGGTGAAGACGGACATGGAGCCGGCGGGGATTTGGAAGGAGCCACTGAGGTGTCTGTCCATGGTCTTGGCCTGTTGGAGAGAGAAGGTGCCTTGTTGGGCGTAGGCCGTAATGAGGAGGATCCCTGAAGCCCATATGGGGCCCATTCTTATCAGAGACTTCAATTCTTCCACTCTGTGAACTGTGTTTAGCCTCCATGGGTTTGGGCTTTTCACGGTGTCTCCTTCTCTTACAATTGCCGCCTTGTCCAAAAACCTACATCACAAACACAACTTCATCGCTCAAAATGGGCCTAGGCCCAATTGTTAACTGAAAGACTATTGGGCCCAAGAGAATGGGCTATGTTTCAAAACCTTGTCATATAAGAAGACATGAGAAGAAAAGGAACTTGTTTATGCTAATGATGGTAATGAAACATTTGAGATAAATAAATTATTTAAATATAATTAAAAATTAAAGATATAGGCGTTCTATATCTAATCCAAATGATCCAAATAAAATATAAACGTGATACTCATCTTATGCATCCAATCCAGCTTTAAAGAGGGTTGGCAATGATATGAATGAAAAAGGAGGTAAGGATCAACCGATACGGATATAAAGCAGAAGCACATGAGATAATGGGCCCACCAATTTGTCATGAATGAGCTGTGGCCCACCGAACCACTATTATGACTCACAAGCCCATCATAACTAAATTGGACAATCACTAATCTATTACCAAACAAAATATCAGTCAATAATTGACGCCTCATAATTCAAATTAATCCCACTGTTCAGAAAAAGAGCCAACACTCATTTAGTATTTTAAAATATTTTATGGTTCATCCAATATCTTAAATTATTTTTGTAAATACATCAAGTATTTTAAAATATTTTGTGATACAATTTTATTCTTAAAGTTTTTTTTAGGAGCAATTTAATCTCGCAATCAATTCAAAAAATCCCTTAAGTCAATATGTATGAAGTACTCTAAATCATTTTTTCTTTATTATCTTTTATGATGTCGAATGCACGGAAAAAAAACTTCACAGCATTAAATGAACTATAAAATATTTTAAGATGTCAGATCAACCTGTAAAAACACTCCAGACTCCTAGAACCTTTACCCTTTATAAAAGTTTGAATAATCTGAGTTATTATAGATTCAGTTCTACTTATGATATTAATTCTTTAATGCCTGTGGTTCTAAATTTAAAAAAAAAAATTGAGTCCAAAAAAAAATTAAAAAAAAAAAAGAAAGAAAATTGAAGAGACACTTACTTCATCTGCTCGGTATGTGTGAGCTTCCCTCCCAAAGATATTGGCGCATCAAGTTCATCATTCTCATACAGCAATTTGGGATCACCCACATTCACCTTTCTCTTTCTAAAGGCAGCCACAGCCACCTGCATCAGTCGGGTAAACGGGCTCCCGGCCGGTTCCAGGTTCCGGTAAAGTGGGTACCCGACCATGAAAGCAATGATTGAGATCAACATTGCAACAGTGGGGATCCCCAGACCCAAGCCCCACCCGATATTGTCTTGGATGTAAACAAGCAGTGTGACTGCCACCAGAATCGCCGCCCCCATTACGAAGTAGTACCAGTTGAAGTAGGTCCATGTCTTGGTGGACTGTTTCGGGTCCGACTCGTCGAACTGCTCCGCCCCGAATGATACCACGCAGGGTCGGATCCCGCCGGACCCAATGGCGGTCAGAAGGAGGGACACGTAGAGGATTGCCAGCTGTCCCGCATCAGCTTCTTGGCACGGCTCTTCGCCTCTGCATGGCGGTGGCCTTAGCTGAGGAAGTATGGCTGATATTGTCAAGCTTATCATTCCCTGTTCATTATCAACAAAAATAACAATTTATAAAAAAAAAATCATATTAAAAGACTCTCATTTTAAATTTTTTACACTGAAACATCTTTGAAATGGTAATTAATTAATTTCTGACAATAGATAAAGATTTATTACTGCCAATGTTTTAGAAGAACACAAGTAATCTAATCATTAAAAAGTTTCAAAAACTGAGACTGTCAATTTAGTTATCGCTTGTTGTTGGCTTATTACGAGACTTTTTAATGATTGAAAAATGTTTGAATTAGTTTTTCAAAAGTAATTTTACACAATTTAAAATAAATTAAATATGTAAGAACAGTTTTATCTGGTGAAGCTTTCAAATACTCTCTAAATTATTGATGTGGGACTGCAAAATGATTTTTCTAGAGTTAAGAGCTCTAGGGAGTGGCAGTTTCGCTGCACATGAATTAAAAACTAATTAATATGGAAGCCATAAGGTGAAAAAGATAACGGAACAGTTAATTTTATATGGTGAAAACTGGTAGGATATATATATATATATATGTATGTATGTATGTAACTTTGAAGAGGCATATAATAAAAGATGATGTGAAGAAGATGAGAGAGAGAGGGAGGAGGGGTCTTAACCAATTGGTAGATGATGGAAGAGACAGAGATGGTCCAGAACTTTCCGGCAAAAGAATCAGCGAGGAAGGCACCAAGAAGGGGGGTCAAGCTTGAAGTGCCACTGAAGTTTGTGAGAGTATTTGCAGCTTTGGTTAGTGGCAAATGAAGCTGCCCTGTCAAGTAGCTTATCATATTCGCATTGAAGCCCACCACTGCTAGTTTCTCACACAGCTCATTTGCTGCAAATTCAATTCAACGTACAATAATCACTAACTAAAACGACAATATATTCAAAGCCTTCATTAATTAAAAGACACAAGATTATTATATTGAAGAAGCATATATATATATATATATATATATGTATTACCGAAGATGAAGGGCATTGTGATGAGCCCTCCTTTTTCTCTTTTCTTCTCATGGTGTCGCTTTTCTTCTGTCTGCTCCATCATTTCTGTGAGCTTCTTGGTTTCAGAGTACATAAAATGGCTTCCAAGGCCAAGTATTTATAGGCGAAGCTTGGAATTATGTAGGCTTCTCATATGCAACCAGCTTGCACCGTTATGGCCACACAAAAAAAATGATTGTTCTTTTCTTTCTTTGGGATGTATATGTTCAATAATTAGGTTCGTTTGGATCTGCTGGGTGCGTATAATATATATCATTTTTAATCTAGAAAGATGAATATATTTTTAATATTTAAAAGTTATAATAATAATACTGCTTCCGATCCTAAATATAATACTATATACTAATTCTTATATTTAAAATCAAAGATTGTACACATACGTGTATATATATTTTTGAAAACGATCCTTTTTTGGGGCTTGTTTGATGCTTTGATTTAAGGTTTTTTTTTTCTCTTAACTATTATATGACAAGTTTTATGAAAATCGATTGTAAGTTATGCACAAGTAAAAGATGGTGACCAAGTTCCCTGTAGTTCAACTTAATTTTATTTAAATTAATTATATATAGATTAACATGGCTTTAATAGAAAATCAAGCATTATTGACTTGAAAGGATTTTATGTAAGAATGGACAAAATTTTAAACTATCTACTTTTCTTTCCTCAAAAGTAAGAGCGGTAGAGTATATTAGATCAATTCCACAATCAGGTACCATTAAGGGTTATGATATGTCATCAGGCTACAAAGTTATTATTAGTATTTCAAAGTTTTTATTGCAAGAATGAGGAGTACAAATAATAAATCTTAATGAATCTGAAAACATCTACTCCTCCGGTCCTAAATATAAGATGCTTATACACACTAGTATAAGGGTCTTATATTTAGGATCGGAGAAGTAATATATATTAATGCATCATAGGTGTGAACAAGTATAGGATTTGTGATTTTTCTCTCTCTCACACAACTTGCAATATGAAAAAGTAGGCTTTGTCATTTTTCTATCTCACAACTTGCAAAACATAAAACGTCCAATTAAATTAGAAAGATGAATTGCCGGTATATGTTATATTAATTTAAATATTTTTTTATAATTTCTATGATATTCAATACAGTAACACATGAGGCCTGTCATTTTTCCTCTCACAACTTGCAATAAATAAAAACGTCCATATTTAAGCTCCAAATATTGGGGTTAGGTCAGAACTCAGAACTGTTGCAATAATATTTTTTTATGTTGTTGAATAATGTAGAGTAAATCAATAGTAACTTAACAAGAATAATATTCCCTTCAATAGTATCACCACCAAAACTTAAAATTAATTTCTTCACCCCTCTAACACACAATATTATATTGCAGAAAATAATCCGACATTTTTTGGATTTATTTAATTAATAGCAAAGGGTTTGTCCAACACAGTCAAGAAGCCGTGCACTACATCCTATATTAATCTGATTGAATTGAAATAATAAAATCATATTGGTTCCTTCTAAAAACATTATATTGATGTGAATATATGAAATTAATCTGAAGATATGAAAATGATGATGTGATTTAAATATAAAAACCATATATAATCTATGTTTATTTCTTGGTCGAAATATTTTTCTAAAATTAAGTATTCTATCTTCAACTATAATGCAATATCATTATTTTAAGAAATGAACTAAAAATAATAATTTGTATTAAAACATTTAAAATCATTAAAAATATTTGAATAGTTGAAATAAAATTTAAACTCTGTATAATACGCGAACTATACACAAAAATTGTTGCCTTCTTCCATAATCAAATATTTAAATTTATATATATCTTATATATTCTCTTTGAATATTTTGCATTTTTTGCCGAAAATTACCATTATATTAATAAAAAACTCATATCATATATACTTTTTGAAAATTTGAATATGATTGAACATTTTTAAATCATAGTAGTATATGATAAATGTTATGGGGTAACTATCGGCCTTTCGTGCGCACAAATCAAACCATGCATGCACATTAAGAGATGCAATGAAATTCCAAATTTGTGATGTTATATTTTAGGCCACGCTTGAAAAGCATTTAATGGTAGTTTCGTTGCCTCAACTAATGACAATATTTTTATTAATTAAATTTAAAATAAAATAATAAATTTAGAGTTTGGTATAAAAGAAGGGACAATATTCTGCCATCTAAATCCCTTCATGATGCTTGAATCTTGAAACTTCTATGTCTTGTTTGATAACCTATGAAAAGGAGGAAAATGATCTTGAAAACGAGATTAACGACAGGTATATACTATTCCAAAATATCAATTTAATAAATTTAATTTATTTACAGTAAATAAATAATATAAAAGACACAAAAATTCCGAATAAATTAATAAGATTTGTATTTTTTGAGATACTACTTCTCTTAACTAAATTTATCTCATATTCACTTCACCAAAAAAAAAAAAAATTATCTCATAGTCATGGATGAAATGTTGAGCCAGAGCCAGAGCCAGTGTATTGTTTTTTTCTTTTTCTTAAAACTTCCTGTAATTTATTCATATCAATCTGTTGCATTATTATATGGACTAATAACAATTATGCCTTATCCCACTAAGTGGCTAAAATAATTCTCATTAATATGGATGACGAGCCTAAATCATTATATTATATGAACCATTAAAGTTTTATTTTTTCCAATTATACTATCTCCGGTCTTAATTATAAGAGCTAGTTGACTAATTTGAGGAGATTAAGGAAAGAAGTTAAGTTAGTTATTTGTCATAAATAAGTGTTTTCTTTCCTAAAATACCCTTGCTAATCAAATGTATTGGTTAGAACTATCATTGTTAAAAGGAGTATCTTGGAAAAAAATTTATAAATATTAGAGACAAAGTGGATTTGGGTTTTATATTTAGGACCAAAATAAAAATCAAATGAGATCCTATATTAAGGACCTGAGGTAATATATTAAGATTTGAACTTAAACATTACTCAAACCTCACTTCATTTAATTTTTTTAAACCCCTCTTAGGTAGCTAAAATGATTTTCATTTTAATTTTGACTGAAATGTGCTTTTCATCAAATTTGATTTAGGCTCATATATTATGTGATTTTTTTAATAAAAAGCCATATTAACAATCATTTATATAAATTATCATCTTGTTTTGTAATATATTATCATTTATTTATAATGAATACTTTATAAGATCTAATTTATAAACAATACTATATATGACCGACATGTAAATGTTAACTTGAGAATGGATAGTGAGAAGACCATTTTGTCCCCACAGAAGCACCAATCCGTTGTTGGGCAGGAAGGAGGATCGGTGCCACCAGGGATGTCTTTTTCTTTTCTTTGTCAAACGATGTCTCTTTCCGAACAATTACAAATGACGGTATGTGATTTGGAATTTTATTACCTCTCATTTTTAATATAAAAGTTAGTTTAAAATTTATTTTAGTTTTAAATATAATATTTTAATTTATTTTATCTCTTATATTTTATCTATTTTTTTAAAGTAGTTCTCGTAGTAATAGTAATTCTAACTAATATACTTGATTAGTAAAAATAATTTATGAAAGAAGACACATATTTATAACAATTAATTTAACTAGTTTTTTTAATCTACTCAACTTAATTAACTAGATTTTATATTAAGGATTGGATGTAGTATTAAAACTGGCAAAAAAAAAAAGGAATTTTATTAAAATGTTTGATTTTTTATACAAGCAGTGTATTAAGCATTTTCCATCTTTTTTTTATCATTTTATTTTTCGTATTTCTATTAATCTTTTTTAAAATTTTTAGACGTCATCAGATGTAACATTAAAGAAAAACAAAGAAAATTAGGAAAGCGTTGCCTGCGTATTAATTCATTCTCTTTTCATTGAATTTCTCTCATCAGTGTACTCGAACAGCTTGCGAGCGACAAATTTCTATGCTCCGATATTGATATTAATTAATGACGAATAAGCTCTTTGAAAATCAAACAAACTTTTTATTTCGTTTAGGTGACGAGAAAAACAACCAGTGATACAAAATATTGATGTAATTATTTTATTTTCACGTCTGTTATATGTGAAACATGAAATATATTATTTTGCAATAGTGTCCATAACTACATGGGATGAATTGCTTTTTGCTTTGTTTTTTTTTAATTTTAAAATTATTTGGCAACGATCACTTTTTATAGCCTTTAAGTCACCATAGACACTTAGAACATGCATGCACACTTTTTTTTTAAAAATTATTATTATTCCATGAAACCGTAATTAAGTGTTTTGTGTGGGTAATATTTTTTTTTTCCTTTTTGATTCTGACTGATTGATCAGAATCTTCTTTAGTCTTACCTATCTCTTCCCGTTTTTTCAGTCTCATTAATTATTCTCTTTACCCCTCAATTTATCAGAACCTTTTGAACCGCCTTTAATTTATATAGTAAAACGGGCAGTTCACTGGTAACATATAAAGGAGTGTAGTTTTACTTACCGGGTTTTTTTTAATTTTATAATCCTTTTTTACAAATTTTGTTCATTTTAAAACATGCATGAATTTTTTTTTAGAGAGGGAGAGAGAGTCATATATAAATACGTAATTGTGGATGAGGTTATTATTATGGTCGGTGTTGTTGTTATAATTATTACTCCTTCAATCATTAATATAAGACCTATTTAACTAATTTGATTAGATTAAGAAAGCTAAATAAGTTAGTTAATTATAAGAAATATGACATATTTTTTCTAAAATACCATAATTATCATTTTTAATATATGTTCTTCCTCTTCTACTTGACTATAGTTGAGGAACTATCTATAAAGGAAATTTAGGAAACATTGATAAATATAAGAAATAAATTTTATATTTAGGATCAAAATTAATTCAATAATTAGATCCTATATTAAGGAATGGAGGAGTATTATTATTTGGAATTCACAGACACACATATATATTTACTTCTATAAAGCACAGAGCATTTTTCAACCCAAAGATAGCTGTAAGAATTAAATTGCCATATAAGTATTTATTAAGCCATGTCATATATATAAATATATACCTAAATACTTGCATGGTGTTGATGTGATAAGCATTAAAATTGCCATATAAGACTTCAATTATTGGTCTTAATGGATTCCACTCTTTAAAAAATGAGCATGAGAAGCTCATCCTTAATCAGTCATCAATTTTATGAATGAGACTGCTCAACGAATGTAATTTTAAGTTAATGACCATTAAAGTTCATTATCCAGCTTTGTAAAATTGGGCCCAAAAAAAAAAAGAGTGAACCTTCTCAAATTGACAAAAAAATAATTATTATTTTCTTATCAATCCTATTAATAAATGAAACTTCTTAATTTACATGTTGATAAATTAAACTTATATATTTACAAGTAGTTTGGACCCATGGATAACTTATTTACAAGTAGTTTGGACCCATGGATAACTGATTTTAGTTCCCAGTTGGGACATATCTTGTGTGATTCTTCCATTTTTATATTTAATGGAGGATATTTTGATTAAATATTTATAAGAAATAAAAATTTGAGGGTGCCGACGTGGCAAAACCTGAGTACGTTGTCTAGAAAGAGTGGCCAACTAGTTTCTGTATTTTACTAAAAAGAAAGGAAATTTTAAGAGAGGGATCACAAGACGACCCAAATTTGACCAGAGTCCGCAAGCAAACAAGAACCGCAAAGTAGGACGAAGCAGAATTGATAAACCCACTCTCTGCATCCACAAGCAGCATTTCTTTGTGGATCTTGACGCCAACAATGATGCAAGCATACATAGCTTTTTGTTTCTGTTTATAAGTTATTTTCAACATATTTCAGATTAAAAAAAACTTTAAATGTCATTGACTCTCATTTAAAATTCAACAAGTTTCTAACTTTATCTCTATTTAATATACATTATACCTCATATAAACAAAGTCAACACAATACTAAATGAAAGATAAACTTATATATCCATACAAAAAATTCTCTCAATACCCTATAAATAAGATAAAAAAATATTTTTTCTCTATCCTATAAATAGGACCAGAATAGTATATAGTAGCATGCCAGAAGTTAATTTTTCCCCCCTTATATTCATTATTAGAGGCACATGAAAAAATATACTTCCTCCACTCCTTAACATAATACTTAACGTAATACCTAACTGACTAAGTTGATAAGATCTTAATAAAGTTAAATAAATTACATTTATTTAGATTAATTAGATTATATATTTCATTCAAATTGCCTGCAATGACCCGAATAAGACTTGCACATTTCAGTAGGTGTATGTGCCCAGAGCCTCCTCATTATAATTTGAAATATTACTTAGAATATACTACTTCTGGTCTTAATTATAAGATATCGTTTACATCTTGTTTGTAACCTGTAAATGAGGTCTTATAATTAGGACCGAAAATAATATCGTGCAATCTCATTTACTACAATAGCTTAGGGAAAAACAATAAATCAAATATTAGAACTCTAAACCAACAATAATGTGTGTGTGGGGGGGGAGGAATAAGACAAAGACCTAAAATTTAAATAGAATGGGAAAGGAGGGAATATTTGACAAAATTTATATAACAGATTAAGCATATCATACACAAGTCACAAATAATGTATTACCTGCACAAATATCATATGCAATACTCCTCCGGTCCTTAATATAGGACCCATTTAACTAATTTGATTAGATTAAGAAAGTTAGGTAAGTTAGTTAATTATAAGATATGTGACACATTTTTTCTAAAACACCATAATCATCTTTCTTAATACTCCATCTCCATCTTCTGCTTGATTATGGTTGAGGGAGTAACCATAAGAGTAATTTAGAAAAAATTAATAAATATGAAAAATAAATCTTATATTTAGAACCAAAACTAACTTAATAATTAGGTCCTATATTAAGGACCAGAAGAGTACTAAAGAATTGAACAATGTCTAATTTGTTTTTATAAACATATATTGAAATCTTCTGGCCATTGCATAGATATATGTGCATATAGAAATTCGAACACGAAGAAAATAGCCGCATGCCACACTAGAAGAGCTCATATTCCAAGTTAAACAGCAAATTAAAATATCATCAACAAATATAATTAAATGATTAAAAATTTTCTTTCATTCTCATTGTTATTATTAAAATGACCAGTCATGCATGATTACTTTCTGTCTTTTTTTAATGAGTTGGTGATAGAACATATGCAAATTTTAAAATATTATCTCAGCATCAAACTGTCTTTCAACCAAACACTGTATTGGTGGGGGGGGGGGGGAAGAAACACTGTAAAATTCTTCAGTTTCATGCATTGAGCTATTGATGCACAAAGCTAACAGTCGGTGACCAAGCCACGTGTTTTTAGCATTTTATGTAGTTTTGTTACTATTGCATTAATGATTTGATATTTTCACTTTAACAATTTAAAGAAAAATTTAGAATCTAGCACTCAATTAGAAAGTATTATTGATCGAACTATTATAAATAATTCAATTTTTTAAAATTTATTGTATTCATATTGGAATTATTAATTGTATAATAAAATGATTCATATGTGATACTTTGAGCAGCACTAATTAATCATTCGTTTTATTATGTAATTAAACTTATTGGTTTAGTTCCTATGCGGCCTGTTTAAGGAGTTTAAAAGAAAAATAAATTGTAATTGTTACATATTTATTATATTTAACTGATCTTAACTAATTTTTTAATAAATCAGCTCTGGTTGTAAACAAAAGAGTTTGCTGAAAATTTAATTTGGTTCTAAATATAAAATTCCAATCTAGTTTATCTTTCATATTTATTTTTTTCTTTAAAATAGTCCCCCGTGATGATTATACACATTAAAAAATTTATGATTAACAACAGCAATAATACTTATTTGTTACAAATAGCTAATTTAATTAATTTTTTTAATATTTACAAATTAATTGTGTAGTTCTGATATTGAAAAAGTATATTATTTGATTGTTTGTCTCCTGTACAAACAACATAAGACAGTATTGATGATGGTGCTATTATCAGCAAATTCTTATAAGAGGCCAGTTCGTCTATATAACTCGACTAGAGAACTACAGGGTTATTAGGTTAACATGTGAATGACCCAACTCATGTCAAATATGACATGTTAATTTCGTCATTTCAAAATAATAAAAACGCACACATTCACAAACACACTTGGAAATCTCTTTCAAAGGGATCATTATTAAGTGAGCCAGCCACATGTGAATAAATTGACCAGTTTCGGCGTAGTGGGGTTGGCTAGGTGGGTCCAGGAAAACGACCGACAGGACCAGAGTCTTAATTCTTTGAATGGAACCTAAAGAAATAACCACCCAACAACAACACCTAAAACCTACTATGCAGCTTCTACATTTGTTCATGCACAGGTCTCTTCTGTGTCATCATTTCTTTGGATCATACGTATCAACTCAGCGATATGGTTTGGGACCAGACCTTCCACAAGATGTGGCTACACCATCTTATGGTTCTTACATTATCATTATAAGGTTTTAGGTTTCTTCTGAAATAATAATGTGATTGTGGTTGAACCAGTTCAAGCACGCATGAGTGGTGGTATGGTGGGGACCCATTGATTTACTCAATGAGACAGTTTTTTCATTATTCATTCGGGGACCAAACTGGTCGAAGAGTGAAAGGTATATAGAGAAAGGCACGTATCAGAAAACAATGTGATATGTTCTAGGTTGTCTGGTTTCCGTGTGTCGTTTTGAGCTGCGGGAATCTATGCATTAATTTTCCTGGTTCTGTGGAATAAAAAATAAGGACCATTACATATTGTTTGTGTTGTCACATGTCGCCACGAAGGTATTATTTTGGAGATTTAGAAAGTGAAAGATGAAGAGAAAGAGAGGAATTTATAATTAAACTGGTCGATCAACTGAAACAGGAATCATCTTATGTCACATACTCAACTTCCTTTCGTAATTATTATGATGCGTAGGAAATAGTAGAAAGTGCCATTTTGGTTGATGATACATATCATGTTTGATTTGGATTTGATTTTACTCACGAAAGAAGAGAAATTCAGATAGAATTCTCTGAGAGGACAGTGTGTGCGTGTGTACGGTTTGTCTGTTTTTTGTGTTAATGAACTATTGAAATGTGTGGTAGAATAAAAATAGCATAAGAATGAAAATGGATAAAATGAAAGTGAACCCCCAAAAAAAATTATATGGAGCTTCATTCTTTTCTTTGGAATAAGCCATGGAGATGGAATTATAAATTCTAACGGACTCTTAATTTCCTAGAATTTCCTTTTTTTTAAGAAAATAATTGAATAACTTATAATATTCAATTTTGATATTTTTTCCAATAGTGGTTATATTAATTTTATTTCTAACAAAGAAAAATGTTTGAAAGAAAAGCAATAGTAGAACAATTATCTTCTCAACATTGGAAAAGAAGAAAAATCTTGTAATGACTCTTGGAATATGATAATTTGTAAAGAACATTTACAATATATATTCATATTTTTAATAGTAACAGGTTATATTAGAATTTTGTAAGAATAATCCATCGCCAATCATTGGTGTAGTATAAGAAACAATTAATCATTTGGTGGTAATAGAGATCAATAATAATAGAGACAAAACACACACACGCCCACCCCTTGCCAAAGAATTAGTTAATGATAGGAGTTGAGTTGGTCATACAATAGTATTATAGCATTATTAATTATTACTCCTCCGGTCCTTAATATAAGACCCATTTAACTAATTTGATTAGATTAAGGAAATTAGGTAAGTTAGTTAATTATAAAAAAAGTGACATATTTTTCTTAAAATACCATAATCATCTTTTTTAATACTCACTCTCCCTTTTCTATTTGATTATGGTTGAGGGAGTATCTATAGGGGTAATTTAGAGAAAATTGATAAATATGAGAAATGGGTCTTATATTTAGGACCAAAACCAACTCAAGAATTGAGTCCTATATTAAGGACCGGATGAGTAATATTTTTTGAAATATCTTGTTAAATATTTGATAATCACATGGATATACTATATAGCTAACCATTAACCTTGTACACAGATGAATCTTCTAAATACTATATGTGAATGTCACTAAAGCTGTGTTTGGATGGAGGGAAGAAAATAAGGGAGAGGGAATACTAGGAAGAAAAACTTTTAAAAATGGTAAATTAATTTATTGTTTTTTGCAGTTTTCATTCCTAGTATTCTTTTCTTTCTAATTTTTCACACCCAAACATAGGGTGGGTAAGTAAGTGATCGCTAAATATTTTTTTTCTTTAATTAATACGTAACCAAACAACATACTTGATCACGGGTAGCTAGCTTGTTTTGAGATTTACCGGTAGAATTGGCCCCAATCCCACGTGTCTTGTTTTAAGGGATTTGCTTCATTACGGGTTCTGTGATGCAAGGGATGAGAAGCCACATTTAGTTACAATTACATGATTGAGATGTCATGATCAACGAATCTGAAATGCGAGTGCAAAGTGGAAGGGTATGAACGGGGGAGAAGGATGAAGGGTTCTAAATAACAACACAAGACAAGGCAAAAGAGAAGGTTTCTGCTTATTCTGTAACTGATTCATAGCAGTGGGCATTGGCAGTGAGGAAGTTCGTTTTTTCAATTGAGGCTTCGCTATCGAAAGTTACGTTTCAAGCAGAAAGGGAAGATTGGGAGATTTGTTGCAGAGAGAGAGAGAGAGAGAGAGAGGAAGCATGCATCACGTACGATCCAATTCTGCTCCTGCCATCTGTGTGGGTCTTTTCTCTTTTCCCTTTGCGCTTTTAATTTTCACAAACCCATGAAGCTACTTTTCAACAAAAACATATTAAAGTCGGCAAGTTATCAAGAAATTTGACCAAGTTCATTCTGCTTTTGGGGGTCACTTGGGCACTAGTGTTGGTATGAGTCACCTCAACAGCACGCTGGCCGGTTTGTTCATACAAGATCAGTATGGTCCCTCAACATGTTATTGTTTTAACACTTCTAAGATTTGAGACTGTATGAGACTGTAATTTTAAGATCATAATTGGGCCTCCGTGTGGTCCCCATAACACTGAGCTGAAGCATTTTGCAGCCGTTCTAGATGCTACCAAGGCCTCTTCATGCCCAATGAATCATGACTTTGATTTGAAGATCTTGTTAGTGATGGACTAATAAATAACTTTGTAAATACTATTTAAATCCGAAAACATTTCGTGAGTCCTGACCCAAGTAAAAAAGTGTTTGGATGGAAACCAAACCATGGTTTCAAAAGTGCTTTTACAGTTTACGAAATAAATATGTAGAAGAAGTTACCTCGTTTTACAGAAAAGTGCTTCTTAGAAGCACTTTTAAAATTACCAAACACCCTCTAAATCTCCGAAATGCAACTCACCCAAACTACTATCGTACCCCAAAAAAAAAAGTACCCCCCCCAACTCATGCATATTGACCGATCTCCCTTTCACATTTAGTCATTTTATGTTTTTTGGAAATGAAAGAAAAGGGGATAATTTTTTTTAATAAACTCAATTTAAAAAATTAAAAACTTAGTTAATTTTTATTATCTCTTTTTACATTACTTTTACTCTTTTACATTAATTAAAATTCTGAAATCTCATTTTTCCAATTTTTCAAATAGAACTCATCAAAATTTTTTCTCCCCCCCTTCCTCTCCATTACTCTCAAACAGTACCTTAGTTTTGGGTGATATTCCAAGACATTCTTTGGGTTAAGAACCCCCCCCCCCCCCAAAAATAAAAAGGCCCCGCCGCGGAAGCTTTAAATTTGGATAATTTCCAGTGTCCAAGACTGAGCTTAAGCACAAGCAGCATATATGGGAATATTGATGCAAAATAAAACAACTTACAGGACAAATATCCATTTAAATTAATGTCGTGAAGAATACTAGAATGGGAGGAAATGGGGAATACAAGTGCTATAATGCTAAGGAAATTTAAATTTAAACCCAAAAAAAAATCCCTCGTCCACTCCAGACATGCAATATTTATCAACGGCGACCTCATTAAACATTATAAGCGCATGAAGAAAATAAAAAATAAAAAGAAATGATGGGCAACTGCCAAGAACCGATCACTCCTCAAACTCATGCATGTGATCTAAAAGGTAGTTGGCAGCCAGCTCCTCATTTTTGTTGCAGGCAAAATATACCTCCAACACGAGTGCACGATCAAAACCCATTGCTTCAAGCTGGGAGATGATACAGATAAATCACATCACAACCGTTGGAAGTTTAAAATTAATATAGGACAATGTTATCAAAGCATTAGTTATGTATTATTCAATTCTGTATTAACAAACGAGCAATTTTTATAACAGACTCCATGCATGATTGAAAGAAACGAGTTCAGGTTTGACCACCCGGACTGATTCGTCCTTTTTGGCCAACAAGATGATTATATTTCAACAGGTGCGTATGTGCGCCAAAAAGAAAAACACTCTAAATCCTTTGATTTTTGGCAGCGGAAATAATGCCAAAAAACCAAAAACGAAGAAGCAACTTTTCAAGATTGGTATTGCTGAGTACTCAGGACATGAAAAGATGGCAATTCTAAATGAGGATAATTCTATTGAAACAGACATAAACAATCTATCATTCAATGCATCGCGTGGTTAAAAAGTCAAACTTACTCGTTCAATTGCTTGTCGCTCCTCAGGGGTGACGGCTATTTGTTGTGGCATGGCAGCAGCCAGCTGCCCTAATATGTTCCTAGAGCGTAAGTACCAAAATTAACACCAATTGTGTAAGCCAAAAGAATCAAATCTAGCAGAGAAGAGGTTAAGACCCCTCACCCCTCACCACCTTCCACTGGTTCATTTATCAGGCGAAGGAAGTCAGTCTGGTGCTCTTGAATCAATCTCATAAGATGAGGATTTTGCTTCCCAAGTTCTTGAAGCATGGGCTGCAATACAACAGGAGGAAATTCAGCAAGCTAAGAAAAAGAGAATTAAGAAATGTACTTCTGTAGAATACCTGGAGTATTTGTGGATTTGCCTGCACCATAGCTCGCAAGGCTTGGAACTGAAACAGAAATCACAAAATTATAGAATCCAGGACAGACATGCCTAGAGTCATAAGATCAATATGGGGTGCAGATACGAGAAAGGGAAAGGTAAAATACCTGCTGACTATTGCGCAGAAAATCTAGTGTGCCAGCACCAGCAGCACCAGAACCAACATTGGGGAGGCCCTGTTAAATATAGTAAGCAAACCGGGCCGCAATAATTCTTTTTAAATGACATGTTACAATGTGCCAATGTCTACCTGGGGAAAAAGGTCTAGAGGATTAGCATTTGGTCCACTTGTAGGAGGAGGAGCAGCAGGTGCTGGCTGTGCAGCTTGTGAAGCTGGTGCTGGGGGATCTGCAGCTTGTGGACTTGCAGGCACTCGAGCTGCAGGAGGGGCTTCAGCTTGCTCTGGGATACCCTAATGTTGATGAATGATTGTTATATAAACAAGAATGGCTTAAAGTAAATTGTGAGGAACAATAGTCAGCCCTAATTTCAAAGTTAAGTAAGCCGTGCAGTGAAGTGATCAGTATCATCTAAGCATATACTGCCACTCATAACTGGTTTGATCACGCAAACTTATATTTGTAATATATGCTTAATAATTTGTAGCACTCATCACAAAGTGGCAACTCTTTCACCCAAAACTGACAATGGGGAAAAATCTAAACCAGAAATTGAAATGAACAGGTCAAGTAATCAAAGTAAACAAAAACAGATATTATTTACATACTGTGTACAAATACTCAACGGCTCTCTCAGGATTATTGTAAGCAGCACGTAGAGCACGGACTACGGTATCCCTATCCCAGCTCCCCCCACCCATATCAAGAATTTGTTGAATCATTTCCTCCAAGTTGCTTCCAGCTACAAGGTTAGATGCTGCCTGTCCATAGATATCAGACTCTGACCTGCCTTCACAAAATTCCTTTCTAAGAGACAGTTGATGTGATTCATTCTTTTTAATACTTATTTTGAGACAAACTTGTCGAATTAGGAAAGAGACAGCAAGTATTGCTGCATTTTCAAATTGCAAACACTGATAGACAAAACTGTAAGATCCATGTTTAAACACCACAAACACTAGAACTTACCCAGCAGTGCCTGAAGGGGCAGGGGCAGGGGCAGGGGCAGGGGCAGGAGCAGGTGCCGGAGAAGGAGAAGGAGCAGGCCTGCCAAATTGATTTTTTTTTTCCTCACACATTCATGTCAAAAAAAAAAATGGAATTAAAGTGTCACCATGTCAGGTACTCACGCTGCAGCAGGAGTTTGAGGTGTGGCTGAACTTGAAACAGAAGTGGAGGTGGGAGCAGCACTTGTTGCTGGGGTCTGCATTGAACATGTAATCAATAGGTATTAATTTCAATACTCAAAAAAGGGAATACCTATCGCATTGGTAGCATGTGCAGTTTAGATATACCATTAATAGATAGTATTTTAGTTAGCTAAATACCAGTACCACATAAAGATAACATCACAGGTAATCTCAACATCGATCTTCTTGGTTAACATCCAATTTAATCAAAACAAGACAAAAATTTACAATTCAAGAACTATCACCAGAATGTATTTGCAACCTGTGACCAGATTTTAAAACATCTCTCAGTTATTTATAAATTCGCAATTATAAAAAGATATCAAATGTACTACATATGCAGAGGAAGAAGCCCCATGAAAAGAGTGAAAATAATGTAGTATTGGGAAAATTATTCTCACCTTGGTTGAAGGTGCAGCTGAAGTAGTAGAACCCTCACCAGGTGAACTTTTGCTCTAGCATAATTATAAACACTGATTAGAATTTTAAGTTGTAAAAATTAGCACGGTATTTGTTTGGTGGGTCGAGTTTTTGTTTTTTTTTTAGGGGGGGCTGTGTGAACAAGAATGGGATATTATTGGTTGATCTCGTAAAAAGCAATCCATGTTATGTCAGTCTGGAAGAGAAGTGTTAAGTGGAAGGCCTTCAACTCTCAACATTTGCAACCACAGCCTTAAAGAGATAAATATAGTTGTTTAAGAAAGTTAGAAAGTGATTGTCACCTAAAAAAAGCTAGAAAGTGATTGCAATAAAAACATTGAAGAACAACAAACATATTCTAAATAACCAAGAAAAAGAAAGGAAGACACAAGAGTTCTAGCCAGCAACAAAACTCACTTTTAGATTACAATAGCTTAAGGTTATTTAAGCAAAGCCTTGAGGGAAAAAAAACAGATGAACATGGAAAAATTTTGAAACGGTAGCAAGCAAAAAGACTCAGCATAAACAACAACAACCCCACTGAACACAGAAATTCCCACTAAGACCTTACGTTGTAATGAACTCTCATACAACTAACAGTCACTTTTATATAGGCTCCCCTTGCCTTCTCAAGTATCAATGACTATTAAGTTGCCCCCATCACACACTCTACCAAGGTGTTGCTAATCTTTTCTTCATCATTTATTTTAACATTTAGTCATGAAGCCAGGCACACTCGCAACCTGATTTGCCCAAATTGTATTCACAGGCACCTCAGGTAAAGGACACAGTAAAATAAAATCCTTTTAATAAATTTTTTGCGCATGGATGAGATCTTCCTACAAACCACACGGGGGGAAAAAAAAAAAAAAAAGTACCCAAAGTCTCAAATTCGTGGGTGCCTCAAACATTTATCTCCCTAAAGTCTCATCATTCCCAGCTTCCCTGATTGAAAGTCTGCTAACCCTTGAGCACAAACTACTTGCCACTGTAATAGAGGGACTTATTGTCTGAATCTGTCAGTGGGCTGGGTGGCAGCTGGCAGAACTCATAATGAATTGCAAAAACAGGTAATTTCATCATAGACCTTGACAACTTATTATGCTACTATTGTCATCCCAGATTCCATTGAAAAATCAAAAATCAACAACGCATTCAACCAAATAATAATGTTCGAGATATCAAAGACCAGGCAGATTATATTCATGAACAAGAAAATTTTACCTTAGAAAGCATAACTACAATAAAACTATTTTCAACTACTTTATTTTCCTCCAAGGTGGTGCCATCTTTGAGAACCTTCCCTTGATAGATAAGCATCTGTTGTGCAGCCGGATAGACATCCGCACCTTGAACAGTTTCTATATTTTTCTTCACTTCAGTAAGCTGAAAAGAATATTGACAACCGATAATCTATCTAGAAGACTAAATATGATAACTCAGATGCAAAATAACAAGGTAGAGGATTCACAAAGAGACAATCATGCAACACATAAGAAAGAGATGAATTTTTGGACAGATATGCATTTTTCTTCCTTTAGATGGTCTGACATCTTTACTTAAATTCAGCAGTCAGAAATCTGCGTCAAATAGTAAGAGACAGAAACTGTTACTTACTAATGGAGAGAATAAAGGAGCTTTAAAGTTTAAATTTTAAATAACCACACTTCAAAAAATAACTTTAAAACACCATGATTCCAGATGAGTTTGATACACACACGTTAAATTTTAGATCATACATATTGACTACACTTCATATCAGCACAAACTGGTCTGAAATTATCCTGACGCAAGGCCTTAAAAGTGCCAGACCTACTCGTTATCATGTGTCAATATCACTAAACTATCCAGAAATGATTTCCCATTAAGAAATAGACTAGTGCAGTGTCCATACACACTATGCAGGTCTACTATCATGTCAGTACTCCGTAAGATGGCTAAACAAGTGAAGCAGCTTAAAGAGCAAACCAGTCATTGAGTGTTCGAAGTTTCCAACTCTATTATATTTCATTCATCCGAGAGCAATAGCTCCCAAACAAAGAGTAATTCCATTTCAAGTCCAAATTCAACAATGATCTGACTAATATTTATATGGGGAGTTTCTAATCGCGCATTAAATGCAACAACGACTGAAATACCCGATCGAAACCAGCGAAATTATCATAACAGGAGTAAAATTAAAACCCTAATTATCACCCAATTTAAGAGGTTTCCCCCACCCGATGACCCAAGACCTCTGAAACAATCGATAAGGAAATCCCGAATTTGCGATATAGAAAAAAAAATTAAAACATTAATTGATATTAGATTGACAGTAAAAGAAGTAGGCGAACCGTGTCTTCAGGCTTCACTTCAATTTCGAAGTGGGTGCCTTTTAGAGTCTTCACGAAAATCTTCATCTTCTGGCAACTACCAGTTGATCACTGACCGAAAAATCTCGAAATTCTAAACTTGCAGGTAGGTTGTTGCTCCACCGATCCGCAAAGGTATATACCCTAACAGGAGAGACCAAAGCGAAAGAGACCGAAAGCGCAAGGAAGGGTTCTGAAGAAATCTTTTTCCTTGAAGAGAAGAAGCGTTTTTTTTTTTTTTAATTTGTTCTAAATTAAATCATCATAATTTAGACCAAAATTTTTATTTTGCATATATAAAAAAAATTACACAATTTTTTTATCTAAAAATATGCACAAATTTTAGAAATACACAACTTTTATTTTTCATGACACATACGTATAATTATAACCAAAGCACATAAACTCATATGTCAATAAAAAAAGTTACAGCGAGAAAACTATCTACAGTTAAACTAAATAATAATTAAGCATAACTTAACATCGAATTATCATAAAAATAAGTACATATCTATTCATTCATCTCTAAAAGAAATCAATTCAATCAAATTTGAAAATTGAAACGCTTAAAGAAAATAACATTTTTATCAAAAGTAAAATATTTTAAAATATTCTCTGTTTGAATTATATTTAAATTTTAGTGAAATTACCATAATAATGAATTTTTATTATTAATTTCTATCAATCCTACGATTATTGAGCTTAAGTAAAATTTAACTATTAATTTGTTCAGTTAAAATGGGTGTAAGCACATTATTTTGCGTTTCACCATTTTTTAATAGACTTGTAATTTGTAAATGAACAACTTACTATATGAGCATGGATGCAGATAATTCAATCAACACATTAACTAGAAGCATTTCTTTTAATAGACATGAATGTGATAACTGGAAATAAAATCATTTTAATTTAGAAATGTTATATTTTATAAATGAAAACTATAATTCAAAGCATTTTTTTAACTTGTAATAATTTTTAGGAAAAATGACAAAGACTTTGGAATATACAAAATTATCATTTGGGTTCTTGAATTCATATAATTCCTCTCAAGGACCCCGATCCCAAATAGAAATTATGAAACGTTGGTTAAAATACAAAAATACCCTTCTGATTTAAAGAATAAGAGAGAAACAAAAAGGTCTATACGGTGAAAGAAAAGATAGATCCCATGAAAGAAGAGAATCCCATCAGAGCAAAACGAAATCTTGATTATTCAAAAAAGCCTACTGGATTTTCAGAAAAATGAAAGTAGGCAGAAAAACAAGCCTCGTGATGCAGTTGAAGCTGGTGTAAATTGCAACTTGCAAAGTGAGATTTTTGTCTGATTGTCATGATAGCATTAACTAGCGAGTTTTCTTTGAGGAACTAGAATTTTTTTCAATCACAGGACAAGATTTCCTCTCCTATGTAAGGCTTGTAATGGTTGCTTATCATAAGTTATGTTGATTTCTCTTTATTTGTGTATGTGGGTGTATTGATCTCCTTGAAAATAAAAAAGTTATTTTACCCATTTAGTTCAGTTTAAAAATTTTTGGCCACAACACCCTAAACTAACCTGAATACATATTCTTTTAATGCCAACAAAAATAAATGGAAGTTGTGTTGGCAAAAAATTTGGATTAAAATATATGTTCTTTTGTTTCTCGGAGGCTTAATATACTGTGACAATAACAAACGTTGGTAATTTCAATAGAAATCATTAGAGTTCTATAGAATCTGTTTTGCTATTTATGATTTTCTCGCTCTCATATATAAGCTTATTCTTAGAGATGATTTCAGAATAGACAGACAAAGAATATCTGTTCATGAGATTGATATTGCAAGATGATTTGAACTCAAGACTTCTTGAAAACTTGTGACTAAATTGTTAATAACAAGTTTGGTAAGTAAAATAATAATTTTGTGATTGAATTTCTATAAAATTAAGTTTCATAGAAAAGCTATCATTATTTTCACATTTCACTGTCAAATGACAAGAATAGTAAACCAAATAACAAATTTGGTAAGTAAAATAATAATTCTGTAACTTTGTTTTTAATGAAATTAAGTTTCATTAAAATTTGTTATTATTTTCACATTTCACTGCCAAATGACAAGAGTGGTGAGCCAAATGACAAGTTTGGTAAGCAAAATAACAATTCTGTGATTAAATTTTTATAAAATTAAATTTCATGAAAAGTTGTAACTGTGTTTCTAATGAAATTAAGTTTCATGAAAAGCTGTTATTATTTCCATATTTCACTGCCAAATGACAAGAATAGTAAGCTAAATAACAAGTTTGGTAAGCGAAATAATAATTATGTGACTGTGTTTCTAATGAAATTAAGTTTCATGAAAAGCTGTCATTATTTTTATATTTCACTGCCAAATAACAAGAGTGGTGAGCCAAATAACAAATTTGGTAAATGAAATAACAATCCTGTAATTAAGTTTCTCATAAAATTAAGTTTGCTGGAAAGTCACCATTATTTTTATATTTTACTGCCAAATAACAAGAACAGTAAGCAAAATGACAAGAGTAACAAGCGAATTAACAATTTTGTGATTGAGTTTTTCATGAAACTAAATTTTATAAAAAGTTGTCATTATTTCCACATTTCACTACCAAATGACAAGAGTGATAAACCAAATAAAAAAAGTGATAAGCTAAATAACAAGTTTGGTAAGCAAAATTACAAGAAACCAGAGGTACTTTGACAGCAACCATTTTTTGTAAGATTCAGTGACAAATGCACCTCTGCATTCAACTAAGCAAATCACTTACCGAGTCCTGCAAAACATTCAATATATAATCATTGACAACTATATCTAGTAGTAGGGCTACACATAGGCAGGACTGGGCAGGGAGCAAACCTTTGCCCAATACCCAGCCCAAAGAATGAACGGGTTGGAAAATACAGCCCGTTGCTTAGTCCTGTCCATGAAAAGCCCTACTAAGTTCAGGCTGAGCAAATACAGGCTGGGCAGGGCGGGCTTCCATGCCTAACAAGTTAACATACTATATTAATTAACTAATTATTTATATCCCTCTAAATAATCTAATGTAACTTTATATTAAAATGGCAACTTGGCCTTAATTTTGTTATTACTAATTAATATACTATGAAACAACTTTTTGTAATAGCTAGGAGGAGTGGACTATGACAAAAAAAAAATGTTGTTTGTATATTTTATTAAATTTAATTGTTTTTCTAGTTTCTAACTCTCAAAATCATTCAAAAATAAATAAGTATAATGAACACTGAATATTGATACAACAGCATGTTTGATTCAGAAAATAAATACAAGGCAAATAAAATATATAAAAAATAAAATTATATATATTTTTGCAGGCAGGGCTAAATGGACAAGGCAGCATACCGCCCAATACCTAGCCCTACCCAACAATTTGCTCAGCCCAAACATGCCCAATAGTTCTTTTGGATCCTTTTTTTTAGGACGGGTTGGGCATTTTTTTGCAGGCTTGGGTGGGCATATAGTGGCCAACTGAGCTTCATGAACATCCCTATCTAGTAGGTAGTATGAACTCAAGCACTAAATCTGACCATTAAAATTTACAGTTAAGCGGCACATAAATCTTCTAGCTATGACAAACAATTATGGCCACAACTTTTCAAGAAGTCTTGAGTTCAAATCATCTTGCAATATCAATCTCATAAACAAATATTCGTTGTTTGTCTACTCTGAAATCATCTCTAAAAATCAGCTTATATATAAGAGCGAGAAAATCATAAATAGTGAAACAGATTCTATAGAACTCTAATGATTTCTACTAAAATTACCAACATTTGTTACTATCACAGTATACTAAGCCTCTGAGAAACAAAAGAACATACTACCTCCGGTCCTTAATATAAGATTTTGTTTGACTTTTATTTTGGTCCTAAATATAAGATCCTAATTCACTTTGTCTCTCATATTTATGTATTTGTTTCAATATAGTCTTTCTAATAATAGTAGTTTTAACCAATATACTTGATTAGTAAGGATATTTTAAGAAGGACAACACCTATTTATTATAAATAACTAACTTAACTTCTTTCTTTAATATCTTCAAATTAGTCAACTAGCTCTTATAAATAAGATTAGAGGTAGTATATTTTAATCCAATTTTTTCGCCAACACGACTTCTATTTATTTTTGTTGGCATTGAAAGAATATGTATTCAAGTTAATTTAGAGTATTGTGGCCAATGATTTTTAAGCTGAACTAATGGGTAAAATAACTCTTTTCACTTTCAACGAGATCAATACACCCACACTCAATAAAGAAAAATCAACATAATTTATGATAAATAATCATTACAAACCTTACATAAAATAGGAAATCTTGTCTTGTGATTGAAAAAAATCCAGTTCTTCAAAGAAAACTTGTCAGTTAATAATATTGTGACAATCAGACAAAAATCTCACTTTGCAAGTTGCAATTTACACCAGCTTCAGCTGCAACGTGACTACGTGAGGCTTGTTTTTCCACCTACTTTCATTTTTTCAGAAATCCAGTAGGCTTTTTTGAATCATCAGGATTTCGTTTTGCTCTGATGAGATTCTCTTCTTTCACAGAATCTATCTTTTTCTTTAGCCAGTACAGACCTTTTCGTTTCTCTCTTATTCTTAGAAGCAAAAGGGTGTTTTTATATTTTAACCTACATTTCATAATTTCTATTTGGGACTGGGTCCTTTATAGGAATTATATGAATTCAAGAACTCAAATGATAATTTTGTATATTTTAAGGTCTTTACCTGCCATTTTCCCTAATTTTTAATAATCGAAAGACTTTTTTATTTCTGGGCCCAAAACAAAGGAGATAGTTTTTGACAGAGAGTTTTGGATATGGTCTCATACCGCATGTCTACGCTCCTCGCTCAGGGACGATGCTTCACGCGCTTTTCAGGTTGATTTTTGAGTAATCGTTATACTTGTAATGTTAAATAATTATCAGTGTCTGTACTTCTAATTACCTCTCCTTTTCAACGGATTAAAAAAAATTAAATTATTTTAAAATATTTACATTTTTTATTTTTAAAAATTAATGTGTCTCCACACATAATTAACACATATAAATATTTTATCATATAATATATACTGTAATTAAGTAATCTAATAATTTTCTTAATCTCTCAAACTTAACTAATTAGGTTTTATATTAAAACCATGAAGTAATACTGGAAAATAAAAAAGCAAAATTTACTTCAGCGGAACTTACTGCTTACTGTGAGCAATTATAAATCATATAAAATTAATCAATATCAAAATTAGTGGTGCTTTTACGAAATCAAATTTCATTCAGCAATGGAGAAATGTTTTGTTTGTTGAGGAAACATTTTTATCCCCTTGTCACGCAACAAGTGTTTGGAATTTATGTAATGGAACAGGTGCTAAATGTTATTATACCCAATTAAAAATAATACTCTACAACATATTTTAATATAAGAGTTAGCTGAGATTATGTTTGATCCTAAATATAAAATTTTAATTTATTTTTTTATCAAATTTATAATATTTTCTTCAAAATATACTTACTGATTGTAAGAATTTTCACCAAAAAGTAATTTTAATATAAATAATTAAATATGATAATTTATAAAAGTCAACACAAATTATTATTTAAAAATATACATTTGCCACAAATAAATTTAAATAATTTGCTTAATATATCTTCAAATTCATTACCTAGTCTAGTTTTTATACTATATTTGGTCATAAATATTTTTTCTTTGTATAAGTACTATTTTATTAAAGATAATTCTATTCAAGACATTGTTAAGCACATTTTGTGAGAGAAATTGAAACTTTGATTCGGTACTATTTTATTTCTCTACACCTAACTTCTTTTGATTGATCACTATTATATTTAGTAGTATATTATTATTATAAAAGAAAGGTGACGTTTAAACCCCATATGTCAAGCCAAATCAAAAAGGTCGAATACCCAACCCCATTACAGGCTGACGCGTACAACTACTCGGAAATTGAACGAGAGAAATTTGGGCCTAGCAGTCATAAAGTCTTCACTTGTTTCAAACTCTTTTTTTTTCTCGCGTTGTTAGTACAAAAATTGGTTCTAAACATAAAATTTTCTGCTCTTTACTATTTCTTATTCTAAATATAAGATTTAAAACTATAATGTATTTTGTTTTTTATATTTATCTATTTTTTAAAATAATCTATTAGTCTTTATAGTAGTTACACATGTTAAAAATTTCGTCAAATAATAATTCTAACTAATACATATAAACAAAAATAATATTCTAAGGAAGATAGTGCCAATTTAATACGAATAACTAGCTTAATAAACTTATTTAATCTACTCAAACTAACTAATTAACTTCTATATATTATGAATTAGAGGTAATATATATATACTACCTCCGATTCTAATTAAAAAATCTCATTTTTAGTTTACAAACGAAGACAAGAGGTAGTATATAACCATTTTTGGTCCTAAGCTGGCGTCTTTAACGGGAAGAGTTTTCCCTTCCTCGCAAGTTTTGAGTTCACGCAGATCACTGTTCTAAGATTTCTCCACTGCTTCATTGCTCTACAAGGATACAATAACGAAACAAATGATGGCTTCCCATGCAACTGAGCTATCCTTTGATGGTTTTCATTTAAAAAATAAAGAAAAATAAAAGCGATCACAAGTTACACTTATATCTCCCTCTGTATGTAGCCTCCTTACTCGCAAAGAGCTGTAAAACGGTTAGAATCCAGGAATTAATCAGACGACGTTGAGTCGCTGCCCCTCGATGACAAGTGTTCGGAGTTCAGATCCAAACCCGGACTATCGGCCGTAAGATTTTTAACGCCGGCTTTGCGGTCGCCGTCCCCTTCGAAGTCGCCCGCCTCGAACGACGGCTCCCAAGCCTTCGGCGTCAAACTCCGAACCGACCCATCAGCCCTCTCGAAGTACTTGACTGCCGCCCGTATCCTCCTCAGGATCGCGAAGAACTCCTCCACCTCCTCGTCGTCTCCTTCTGGTTCTGTGGTCTTCTTCTTGTTGGCCATCTCTTTCTCTGCATCATCATCGTCGTCGCCGTGACGCTTTCTCTTCTGTAGATCCATCATGCAATACGACGCCGTTGAAAGAAGAATATGTGATGACATTGAGGCACTGGGGTGTATTTATATGCTCGTATAACATGAGAAGCCACGGCGACCTGGAATAAAAAATTGGACATATGTTTTTCGTGGTGGGTAGTTTGGAATTTAGATGGAGCGGATGCAACGTGGAGTGACGTCAGCTGCGGGAGTTGTGATGACGTTCAGATGGTGATGACTGCCACGTGGCGTCCCTGTAGCCTTATTTGAAAATTTGGAAGGAGGAGACCCAATTTGAGGGGAAGCGCAGGCGGGGGGCCCCTCAACCCAACAGTTACGTGATCGTTTTATTTTATTGATATTCCGTTCAATTATTAATCAAATTAAAAGAAGACATGTTTTGGAATAAAATTTGGGAAATCAATCGGATTAAATAATAAAAATTAAATTACGTCATAAATTAGAATATACGTACTCCTCCGGTCCTTATTATAAGACCCAATTTAACTTTTCATTTGGTCCTAATTATAAGACCCAATCCATTTTCTCTTTTATATTTATGCATTTTTTTCCAAGATAATCCTTCTAATAATGATAGTTTTAGCTAATATACTTAATTAGCAAGGATATTTTAGGAATAACAACACTTATTTATTATAAATAACCAACTTAACTTACTTCCTTAATCTCCTCAAATAAGTCAATTGGGTCTTATAATTAGGACCGGAGGAGTATTATAAGAACTCCAGTTAAAAAATAATATTTCCCCATATGAGTCATGAGAATTAATTCACACAAATTAAAAAAATTAAATAAGCTAGTTACTTGTTAAAAAAAATGTTTTTTAAAATGCCCTCTTTTCAATAGTTTTATTGGAATGTTATATAAATATTTGACTACATGCATGATTTTTGAAAAATCATAAAGATAAAAAAGTAAAAGAGTTCTTCGTAAAAAAAGAGGAAAAAAAAGGTCAAAAAGAGGTTGAAATATTATTATCATTATCATTAATGGACTTTGAAGGATATAACTGTGCATGTAAATAAAATAAAATGAAATTATGAAGTTGAGGGACCATGGGGGTTTCTAGAAGGTGAGGGGGCCTTCCATTGGCATGTCTGTCACTTCACAACTCCGTGTACGAAAATGTTGTTGAATCAAAATGATTGGGACTCCAAAAGAATTACAATAAAGTCCTAACTAAAAAATAATTAAAAAATAAATGTTAGAGGTTGTTAAACTTTTTTATTATAGGTTGTTAAAATTGTTATTAAGACTTTTTAGTAATTATTTATTTTCTGTGAGACTTGATTGTAATTCTCCCAACATTAAAAATTAAGATGGTCTCAGGAAATGTTTAAATAGAACCAAATTATGGTTTGAAGAATAATTTCTGGATAATAGATTTTTAGAAGAATAGGTTGTGAAAAATGGATTTTGTGAAAAAATGATTATGATAAAATAAGAGTGTTTGGATAATTGTTATCATAAGCATTTTTATATGTAAAAATTACTGAAAAGGCATAAGTTAATTGATAATTATATAAAAAATAGATTTTATAATATATTTTAATTTAAAGAAATAAATTTGTTAATAATATATTTTTTTACCAACATAATTAATAATATATATAATTTAATTAATAAATAATTAATATGCATATATATTTATAAAATATAAGATTAAATATATTTATAAAAAATGATTATTTTGTCATATATTATTATGGGGTGTTTTGACAAAACTGAATAAGCACACGTTAAAACAATTTATTACTTATTAAAGTAATTAATAATTGTTGTGAAAATAAAAAGGCATAAAACATTTTATGAATGAACCCATGGGAGCCTATTGAATAAGCAAGAAACCAGCAAGAAAAACGAGGGGTTTTTTTGTCCAGATCACATTGCCTCCCTTCTGACACTGACAGTCCAACAACCAAGATTCAAGTATCAGAAACAAAACATTTTTGCGAACCATGATTTTGGAGGCTAAAACTATGGTTTCAGCCCCAAACTCTGGTTTTTCAATATATGAGGGTGTTTAGATAATTTGGATCGGTTTGGCCTTAAAAACACTTTTACATGATTTGCCAAAAGTTTTTATGACTACTAGGTCAACCCGGCCTTGCTTGTTCGAGCCCAAGGATCAACATAGATCCTCTCATGACGTGTCCTCAAAATAGAATTTTTTTTATTGTCTGCCCAATTTACCGGAATTTTGTTTTGACTACATCACTCAAAATAGAAGTTCAATAGCCTTGCTTCCACACTCCAGCTTTCTAAAATTGATTGGGCCTTTGGTTATCACTACTTGGCCTAAAGATGAGTTCTAGGATCTCTCTACTCATTAGATTGGGCCAATTGTCTGGACGTCATGTCCCATTCTTTTAAATCTCTATTAGGAAAGACGCCCATTAAGTATTCGATAATACTTTAAATAAGATTATCTCTAATAGAAAAATACATATGCCTGGTAAAAAAAAAAAAGGCAAACACAAGAAGAAATCCATGGAGCAATCCCATGCCATTTTTTAATAAAAGTCAAATCCTTACTTATGGCTAGGTTAAGTTGAGAAGATTAAACTAGTACTCTTCTAGTTCTTAATATAATATCTATTTAACTAATTTTTAATTAGATTAAAAAAATTAGGTAAGTTAGTTAATTATAAGAAATATAACTTTTTTTCCTAAAACACTATAATCATCTTTCTTAATATTCTTTCTCTCTTACTTACTTGATTATGGTTGAGGAAATATCCATAGAGGTAGTTTAGAAAAAATTAATAAATATGAGAAATAGAAATTATATTTAAAACTAAAATTAACTTAACAATTAGGTCTTATATTAAAAACCTGAAGAGTATATCTCGAAATATCAATTCAATGAGTTCTTTAAAAAAAAATCCTAGAAAAAATGAATTGTAAATACCGCTTAAATTTTTATAAATTTTGGAGATTCAGTATCCAATCAAGTATGTTACCAAGGTAATTCTTAGTTTGCAATTTACATTCCTAGTCATAGCTACCTCAATTGATATTTGCAAATTGCATCCAAAAAAAACTCATAAAAAACATAATTGATATCAATTTTTTGTGTTACCTAAAAAGTTTAAACAGGTTGGATCCTGTGAATTCATTAGGACCTGGAAATGCCTTTGGACTTAAAGATTACTTACAGATCATCTACTGACAAGATTCTTACATTAATAAAAGGATTTTAACTTACAATTTTGTGAATTACAAGTCAATTTCTTTTTAACTGAACCAATAAATAATTTGGGACCTAATTGTCATTCTACCATTAAATTAGACTTAGTGGGGTGGACCAGTCCAGCCCTATATGTTGTTTGTCTTTTTGTTGCGACTCAGCCCAATAAAATTGATTACGCATGCTAGACTGGACCAGACCTTATGCGCGTCCATGCAATTCTGCTTTTTTTTTTTTTTGGTCTTTTGCCAATTCAACTTTGCACAATTATTGAAGAAGGACAAATTTTTTTATCATTACGCGCTGTTTCTACTATCTATTCGCTCTGGTGTCCCCCGGTCTTCGCTTTCTTGACGTACCACCAATTGATATTTTTTTGGCTAAAATATAGGTATCCTCCTATTAGAGTAATCCTATTCGAGATACTGTCAAACACTAAATACAGGTACCTCTTCCAACAGGAATTCAAACCATGATTTGCTACATTGTGAGGGATTAGTTTTTTCCGCTAGACCCAACCCTTATTTGATAAAACCACCAATTGACATGTTTTGGAAGTATTGAGACAAAATAATGGGCTCATTGTTGAGTGATTTTTCATCAATTCGTGGGTTTAACCATTGGTCTTTAGGACCATTCTAGTCCATAGATTGGGCCAACCGTGCGAGTTGTCAAGAACTAAGCCTAATGATCACTTCATTAGGCGAGAGGAAAAGGAAAAATCCATGAAGTGAAAATGAATGGAAGTTGTATAATTAATACTCCTCCGGTCCTTAATATAAGACTCATTTAACTAATTTGATTATATTAAGGAAGTTAGATAAATTAATTAATTATAAGAAAAGTAACACATTTTTCCTAAAACACCATAATCATCTTTATTAATACCCCATCTCCTTCTTCTACTTAATTATGGTTAAGGGAATATCTATAGGGGTAATTTAGAGAAAATTAATAAATATGAGAAATGGGTCTTATATTTAGGATCAAAACCAACTCAAAAATTGAGTCCTATATTAAAGACCAGAGGAGTATATATCCTCGTGATTGGAGGATGACCACATTTTTTTGTGGTCAATAAAGTGTATTTCATTAAAAAAAAAAGTTAATTTTTAAGTGGCCCTGTCACTTTTTAAAAGCAAAGTAGTTATTAAGTGCATACTAAATCTCCGTTATGTAAATAAATAAGTAAAAAGATGACTGGGGCTTTTCATGCCGTTTAGATACAATAGAATTTTCACATAAAACCTACTGTAAAACAAACGACAGGCTTCTCACCTCTTCGTTTGTCTCCCACTTTTTCCCCTTTTTTTTTTTTTCAAAATGAAAAAATTATTGCATTTTGGAGACTCGTTAAAACCAAAACGTCTTGCAGTTGACAAGGTCATTTGAAAATGTGCAAGGAAAATAAGATGACCGTATTTTTGTTTTTTATTTTTTAATTTCTTTTTCTCTCAAATGGATCTGACCATTATGTTCCTTCCCATAGTTTGACTTTGTCTCGGAATCTCCGTCTCTCATTTGTTTCATGCGCATGATGTTTTGCCCAGGCGACTTTAACTGGTTGCACGTCTTTTTGGGGTGGTGATCGGTTATAACAGTGCAAAAGTCTCATTTTAAGGTACGATAAATATCAAAGCATACATTGCTTTTATAAAAGTCCTCACTCTTATCAATGTTTGGATGCCATGCAAGGCGTGATTTTTTTTCAATAAAAAAAGATCAAAATGATATTTTGAAGGTAGAATTGCTATGAAATTCCGGATAAAAAAATATTATATAAGTAATGACAATAAAGCAGCATGCAATGATAATTTACAGTATAGGAAATAACAATTGCTCATTTATTATTATAATTATTAGTAATTATTTTTTCTTAAAATCTCATTTTAATTCTCCCGGTTATAAAGCAAGCTGTTCTTTTTTTAAATCTTGCCCCTAAGCCATCCCTCTCCTAGAGGGAAGGGAGGCTCACACCCCCACCAGAGACCCACTTTTCCATTTGGAAAGGTTGCATGTTGCCGGTTAATCCAAAAGCTCTTGGCTTCTAAACAAACGGTTCATACATAATTGAAAGATGGGGGGGGGGGGAATAATAAAGGACAGGAAGATAAGAAAATGAGAAGACCAGGAGGAAAAGAGTTAGCTATACTCTAATTCTCGTACAAAGCGAGTGAATTAACTTATAAGATATCGGTAAATCAACTCAGTTTGCAAGCTGAAGAAGATGGGTTTGTAACGAGCTTGAAAAATCTAACCTAATGAGACTTGATGAGGTTATCCCAAGTGCATATTTGGGCAGTACTAGAAAATCTTAGAAGTCGGTTGGGACCAAAAGAAACTAGTTAAATGAAAGAAATTTTGCATAACTTTAGGAATAACTAACTTTTTATTTAAGAATCACTTTAAAGTTGAAATGAATTTTTCTGATTTGATTCTTTTTTTATATTTGAATATTCTAAAACTGACTTTTCAGGATATCATTCAAACAAGCTTCCATCATACTATTTTATTCATAAATGCCTATAAAAATAAAAATCACATTATTCTAATTGACCTTTATTCTAACTTTAATTTAAAAAACATCAGCTGGGATAAAAGTTACTATTTCCCGTGCCCATTGAAACAAGGCCTTTGCATCTATTTGGGCCTTTGATCAGTAATTTAGCCGGAGATGTTTTTTTTTTGGGGGGGGGGGGTTGTGTGTGTGTGGTGTTTGTTGTCGGTGTGGGTTGCCTAGAGTCATATGAATGAGAAAATAATTACTCTCTTTTTCTTTCACAACACATCCTCACACATGGATCCTCTACAACAGAAGTCGTCCAAGTATGAACTAGTCAATAGAAGTCTTGGCAAAAATTGTAAAACATGATTGGGCTGTGCCCTTTTTTCCCTGAAAAGAAAATTATAAAACATGATCTGATCTCAAATGACCAACAATCTTCGAGATAACTCTATTAAATATGAAAATCACCAAGACAAAGTCCCCAGAATAAGATTTTGTCTTCACGTGTCATACTTAAACTCCATATTAATGTCACCGCAATTAAGCTTGATTCCCGCTTAACATTTCTAAGTTCTACTCAATCTATTTTCTTTCTTCCCTCTCACGTATGCACTGTCTTCTTTCCTGTTTCCAAACCTATATACACACACACACACACACACACAACCTCCGGTCTTAATTATAAGACCCAGTTGACTAATTTGAGGAGATTAAAAAAAGAAGTTAAATTAGTTATTTGTAATAAATGAGTGTTGCTTTTTCTAAAATATTCTCACTAATAAACTATCTTGGCAAGGACTACAATTATTAGAAGGATTACCTTGAGAAAAAATATATAAATATGAGAGACAAAGTGGATTGGGGTCTTATATTTAAAATCAAAATAAAAACCAAACAAAATCTTATATTAAGAACCGAAGATAGTATATCTTTACGTAAATTAAGGGTTTTTGTTGCTTGAAATTTGCCCCAAAAAAAATAAGAAGAAGAAGAAAGAAGCTGCAACGGAACATTGGGAAATTATCTTTTATTTATCATTCTAAATAATAATTTGTACAACGTTTACGTACGGTTGAGAATAATTTTGGTGATGTGAATTAGTCAAAAAGTTTTGAAAGCCGTTGTGAGCACGAAAGGTTATAATAATATATGCAAAAACCATTATTTAAATTTCATGGAAAATCCCACTGCCCCAGCTAAAAAGCAATCCACTGAAACATGCCCAAGCGTATCCAATGGTGAATTAAACGTGTTTCTTTAAACACATGACCCCTTATAATTAGTCAAATTGACTATTAACCGCATGTTTTCCTAATCTATGAAAATGCATTTCCTTGTTGGAAGGGCCTTTTTTTTGCATTATTTTTTGGTCAGTTGTTTTTTGGTATTATTTTCCTAATAGGAAGAAGTTTATACCCATGAAGTGTTAAAAACGTCGCATATAATAAAAGGACTTGAGAAAATGTTTAGCATCAATGTGCCATCAGAAAACCTTGAATTGTTGGGAAGGTCTTTGCTCAGCAGCAAATGAGAGTCTTGAAAGATAATAAATCTTGCAAATGCATTTGATTTTGACCTTCATTATAATTACGGAATATTTATTAATTGAAACTGTTTTCGGCTAAAATATCTCATTAATTGAAACCTTCGATTGAGTAGGAAAATTTCATCTCAGTAGTTCGGACCAATGATTGATGTGTTTTCTATGATTCCAACGTAAATCCACTTCACAAATGTATTGTGATAATTAATTAATTGTGGACTGCAATGTGTGTGTTCATGTTAAGAAAGTAGTTCAAGAATCAATAGTTGGAATTGGACCAATCATGATTAATATATTTCTAATTTTACAATTCAAATATAAAAACAGAGATGTAATATTTTATAAAAATTTTTAAAGAAATAAATTTATATGATGAATTTAAATTTTTTTTATTTTTTTCATTAAACAACTTCAAAATATTGAGTTTCATGAATAAATTGGGTAAATATAGTTTTATGGAGTCCCTCCGGTCCTATATAAAAGCTTAACTTTTGGAGTGGATTTGGTTCAAAATATAAACTTTATATTTTAGTTTGTCTAAGCATTTATTACTTTTTTTTTACTTTGTCTTAGTTGATTGTATTCAGTGCTCCTCTCTCATATTAATATTACTCTCATATATTCTCTTTTATTATTTTTATTTATTACTTCTATCATTTACTCTCTTAATAAATAAGGATAAAATTAAAAAAATTCTGACATATTTATTATTTTTAAATAATTTTAACTGCTAGTTAATTAAACATGATTCAGTTATTTGAAATTATGTATAGAACTAGAGGCAGTATTAATTATACTTTCAATCTGTGCAGTGATATCTCAAAAGAGCCATAACTTGAAACAAGGGGAATAAGAATTATTTTGGCGTTGATGAATCCTAAATATATTTGAACTCACCTAAATTTTATTTTGGGAAAAAAAGAAAAGAAAAAACAATCAGTGGGACATTCGTGTTGACATTATTGGAAACAAATGTGGTGGAAAAATAATTGCGCTCACAATTTTTTAGGCAACGGAAAAATCAGAAAAAGCCAAAATGGAAGAAGATGGAGAATTTGCAAAATATAGAGACAACTACGAATGGCAACTGTTTCGCAGTCTGAAAACACTGTGCCTACGTGTTCTTGTTCTTCTGAAGTATTCAGATTTTAATTTATTTTGTAAAAATTATTAAATTTTACTTAATTTAGATATCTGTGTTTTCAATGTATATATACGTTGATGCGTGGGCGTGAAGGAGGGATGATTCGGATGAACCGCTTCGGAAGGCAGAGATCCACAAGCAAAGGTATTTAATTCAGATTCCGAAAACAAACAAGACACAGATTAACTGATTAATTAAGATATAATTAATAATAGTAATAATGAAGATTAAAATATGGGAAACAAGGGTCAAAGACAAGTGTAATCTTATGATTAGAGTATTGGCGAGAACACAGTACGAAGTCATACATAAATCACATGTTGCAGACAGCATCACGAGGTGGAATCAATCAATCACGCTTTGGATTTTTTTTTTTCATTTCATTTTATGTTTTCTGAGTAAATTTACATTTATATGGGTTAATGTAATTCTTATTTTTTTATTTTGATTTTAGTATCTTAAGTTTTAAATAATATATTTTAATCTTTTAAATTTTTTTGGGTCAAAATATTAGTTCTTATAATTTAAAAATTATTTTGCACCTTAAAAGGTTAAAAACTTGTAATTTGAAATCTGACAAATTAAAAAATTAAAAATTATATTAACCGTACTTATATTAATCCTCTGCCTATCATCCAATCCAATCAATCTAGTGAGCACTGACGAATCTAATTTTATATATATTCCAAATTGATAATATCAATGCATTAATTTGGGACACCGACAGTTTTCTAAATCGAATCCCATGGTAGAATCAAGTCGTTGGAGTAAGATTCATTGAAACGAAGTTAAAAAACGGGATTAACCTATGTTTGTCTGAGGCATGATTCATCCATATACAGTTTTACTAATCATCGCCAGCTTTCTGAGTCTTTAACTCATAGTGCCTTCACATTTCTAATTTCTAAAATCCAAAATAAAATTACAAACATTTACATTATATCTGTCCATGAGAAAAAAAAAGACCGTGTGTAAAGGTAGATGGGTATCGGTTAATTTCGTTGAATGTAGACCATAGAATTGACGGTGATGGAGAAGATTTTGACAGCTTTTATTAGTTGAATCCGATATTATTCGAATATGATCATAGAGTCATATATAAAAAAATAACAGGAAAAAAATCATATATCGAAGTTGATGATCGGATTGAGAAGAATGATATGGATATTCCATAACCCAGTCCCAGGTGACAGGTTTGGATCTAATAATAAGAAAAAAAGATCATGTTAGAAAGTACTAGGATAACCTAAAAACACTGATATACTACCTCCGGTCCTAATTATAAGAGTCAATTGACTAATTTGAAGAGATTAAAGAAGTAAATGAGTTAGTTATTTGTCTTATATATGCATTGTTTTTCCTAAAATATCCTTGCTAATCAAGTGTATTGACTAGAACTATCATTATTAGAAGGCTATTTTGGAAAAAAAATATATAAATATAAGAGACAAAGTGGATTGGGCTTTTATATTTAGGATCAAAATAAAAATCAAATAGAGTCTTATATTAAGGACCGGAGGGTAGTTAGTATATATCTTTGGACAATACTCACATCAAAGTCATTATATTCGTTATATCAATTTTTCCAATCACATATTACCAAGTCTCATACTTAATACTGTCATTTAATTGAACGTGACCTAAGTATTTCTTTATCTCTAATACATTTTTCCTCTATTTGCCAGAGGAAATTACTCATTTGTTTTTTTTTTTTGCAGGAAGAAATTATTCACATTTGACAATTCAGGTTCATACATGTTCATAATGTCTTTATATTTAAAACATGTAGATGTAATTGTATGGTGTGATTTTATGGATTAAGTAGGAGGTTATTAAAGGGGGAAAGAGGACGTAGAAAGTTGGGCTAATTTGTGGAGATTCCCATCTAGATCTGAAAGAAAAGTCCCACTTTGGATTTGCTTCCTCACTTTATAGTCTTCTATTCGCCATTTGACGGCCGAGAATCACGCCTCATCCGCCCACTTATCTTCCTCGTCCCCTTCTCTACTCCATTATGTTTCTTTCATTCTTTACTTCATATTTTATTTTATAAAGAAATTTTAATTGTTAATTCATATTTTTTTTCACTAAATTATCTTTTCACTCACTGGTATTTTTTTCTAATTTTACACAAAATTTTAATTGGTCCTCCTTAATTTTATAAAATAATTTTTTATCCTCTAATTCTACACCGTCAATATTAAATGATGATGTTTTTACGTTAATTACGTTTTTATTAAAAAAAAATATAAAACACTTACAATATGGATTTTTTTTTTTTTTTAAAAAAGGACAAGGAGGCGTATGAGAATGAGATGCATAAGATCCTCTGACAGGGGCATTAGAAAAATTTTGAGAGGAGCGAGGGGGTGGGTCCAGCATACTTTACCCCGAAACGTGTGTGCGGGACCATGTGGGCCCCACTCACACTTGGTCCCGCCCCTCTTCACATGTATTTCCAGTAATCCTATTACATCGCGATCTCCCACGCCTCCTCTGTTCATTTTAGGGTATCTGTTGTAAATCAAATTATGACTCTACAAATAATATTATAAGATATAAATATATGTAGCTTTATTTTGATTTGTATAAAAATGTTTAAAAAACCAAAACAACAGCTCCTGGACTCTTCCTACAGGACAAACCAAAACGCTTATGAGAAGAGAGTAAGAGAGGATAGGCTTTTCCTCTCCTTTTCCCCCAACCCCAAAAAAAGATATAATACGGTACCATGTTATTCAGTTCAATTTATTACTTTTTGGCCAGACATTTTAGTATTTTATAGCATATGCTCTGGTTTTTCAAAAAGCTTGATGACTATACGGTTACGTAGGATTTAATCCTATCTTCTGATGTGTTCCTCTATCTCAATCGGCTTTCATAAATATATGATATGATATATGATAGCGCAGTTAGAATCCATACCAAAATATCTACATTAATTTCCCCTCTCGCCGTTGATACGCAGATCCTGCAATGTAAATTCCTTAAGATAATGGCAAAAATGATCAAAGCTCTTCATTAATATTACATTTTTACATAATGTGATCTTCAATTTTAGATCAGGATAAACTCAAACAATAAACGCTAGTGAAGAAACAAAAACAGTAAAAATAAACTTTAAAACCTCTAATTTTATATCAAATTTTATTTTTATGCTTTGACTTTTATAAAGTACTATGCTTTTACTCTCCAAGTATCTAGCTCACAACTATAAAACTGAGCTTTGTACTTTATTCCACAAATAAAACTTAAATATCAACAAAACATTCAAAAATTAATATGTAAAGCTTAACTTTTTAAAATAATATTAATTGGCGTCAAAATTATTATTTGATCATTTGGGATGATGAGGGTTTAAACTGAAATTTTATATAAAATTACGGAATTAAAAGCTACATTTTACCAAAGAAAAATTAAAACCACTAAAACCATAAACATGTTTTGTTTTTTTGACCAGGGGGAAAAATCACAGTCAAAAGCGGAAAGGTGATTCCGTCTTCTATATATGCAGGCGTCTCTCCGCCTGGTTCTCTTCAGCCCTCAGTGCCTTACTCCACAGTGAGCTATGGCTTCTCACCCCATTTATCTTCTCTCTGTTCTCTCTTCCTTCTTTTTTTCTCTCACATGTGGAGTAGGAGCAGCAGCTACTTCTCTCCCAAGGGCACCAAAATAGGCCAAGGGTATCGCCTGATCTCCATTGAAGAGACGCCTGATGGGGGCTCATAGGTCACCTTCAGGTTAAGAAGCAGAACAAAATCTACGGTCCTGATATCCCCCTCTTGCAGCTCTATGTCAAGTAAGTGTCACCAAGCTCACGCACTAATTCCTATTGTTTTTCCCTTTCAGCGGCACTTGATTTTGAAGAGACATTGGGTTGAAAGATTCTGAATCCTGTTTATGATTTATAGAATAATCGACATTGAGTAGGGAAGGGCTTTCAAATCTTTTTTTTAGAGAAATTACAAGTGCTGATGATAGCGGTGGTTGGAGATTTTTCCTTGTTTTCCTCTTCTTTCTTTTGGTCTTACTTTCTTAGTTGGGCAAGGAAATGATCTTTTCTCTATGACTTCTACTGTATTTTAAGCCGAAATTTGGGCGAAATTTTGTTCAAGTGTTATAATGAAGTTCTATTGTTAAAATTTTCTCAGGCACGAGACAGGGGATCGTTTGAGGGTACACATAACCGACGCGGAGAAGCAGAGATGGGAAGTACCGTACAATCTGTTGCCGAGGGAGCAACCACCAGCTCTGAAGCAGACGATTGGAAGGTCAAGGAAGAACCCTATAACAGTTTCAGAGTACTCAGGTTCTGAGCTCATTTTCAGCTACACTGCAGATCCGTTCAGCTTCGCGGTGAAGAGGAAGTCGAATGGACACATTCTGTTCGATTCGAGCTCGGATGAATCAGGGGCATATGGCCCAATGGTGTTCAAGGACCAGTACCTTGAAATTTCGACCAAATTGCCCAAAGATGCGTCATTGTATGGCTTGGGGGAGAACACTCAGCCACACGGGATCAAACTTTACCCGAACGATCCATACACTCTGTACACCACTGATATTTCAGCCATTAATCTCAATACTGATCTGTATGGATCGCACCCGGTGTACATGGATCTTAGAAATGTCGGTGGTGAGCCTTCTGCACACGCTGTTCTGTTGCTGAATAGCAATGGGATGGATGTGTTTTACCGGGGAACTTCTCTGACATACAAGATTATCGGAGGTGTTTTCGATTTTTACTTCTTTGCAGGTCCTTCTCCTCTGAATGTTGTTGATCAGTACACTTCCTTGATTGGAAGGCCAGCTCCAATGCCTTACTGGTCATTTGGTATGTTTCCGTTTGCTTTCAATCTATTGTGCATTGCCCATTCCACCTAGTATTCATTGACTGATGTTTAATGTTCTTGATCTGGATCAGATATGAGGGTTATAGATGGACTAGTTATAAGTTGATGAAATCGAACTCTTTGGGCAAGTTTATGCATGTCTTATCAATAATCCTTGCCTCAGAATTTATTCTTTGGTTTTTTTTTTTTTTGGGGGGGTGTTTAGCTAATGTTTTAAGTCGATGAGGTGATTGCATCTTATGGATGATGGGCATTCTCGCTTTTAGCTTAGTAACATGTTAGCGGTGAAATGCACGTGAGAATGCAATCAGTCATGGTGTTGGAAGATATTTCAAGCTGCTTTTGGTTTTGTATGATGTATGGTTTATTTTATTTTATTTTTAATAGGTATGTTGTGGTTACTTTTATAATTTAGGTTGGTGGTCTGTCACCTTTCTGGTTTGCAATTAATGTTAGTGTGCTGGACTAATACATATCTTGGTATAGCTTTTTTAGGTCTAAAATAAAATGTGTTATTTTTTTTTGGTTCAGTAATTTATTACCTTTCGGGTCCACGTGTAAAGTAGGTTCACACATAAAGTTGGAGGTTTATCTTTGCCGAATGAAAAAGATTCATCTTTTCCGCTAAACTTTTATAAGACCGGAAATTTGGCCGTTGTGACTTTCTTATATAATGCTATATGTGGGTCCTTGATTTTTTTATTTTTTATTTTAAAAAAGACTATCATTTCACGCACTTAGTGTATCATTGTCCTTTTGTTTTTTTAGTACATGCAAACCAACCTTGTGGAAGATGTGCTTCTCCTCCTAAAGACAAGTTTCTTCATGCTGACTGATCTAACCTAAATGCAATTAGAAAAACTTTAGTGAGGAGGGAAGGGTGAAATGAGCGAGACAGAGGAAGTCATGTGGTCTCAAGTTTCATTTTAATTCAATATGGGATTTGTAGATTTAATCTGGTAAATGCTTTGGGCGAAAATAATGACATATTATGCTTGGAGATTTACTCTGGCATTGCTTTGAAAGTCTGTATTTTGTTCCACCATTATTCCAATCATCGATTGAATGTTTTGAGTCGATGGCATCAGATTATAATATGTCCATATATATGTTGGAATGGTTCCTGAAACTCTTGGCCTCCTAATGGGGTGCTTTTCTGAAAGATTTATAATTTGTATCATTGTATGAGCATTTCATTTATGAAACATGTGCATAAACATTGAATGGATTTGTAAATCAATTGATTTAGGAGTGGTGGATTTGAGACAGGAATTTGAATGAAGTATTAATCTAATATTCCTACTGATTTGGTATTGCAGGATTCCACCAATGCAGATGGGGTTACCATAACCTATCCGTTATAGAAGATGTTGTTGATAGTTACAAGAAGGCTCAAATCCCACTTGATGTGATCTGGAATGATGATGATCACATGGATGGGAAAAAGGACTTCACAGTTAACCCTACCAACTACCCTCGTCCAAAGCTTTTAGCATTCCTAGACAAAATACACCGCATTGGTATGCATTACATTGTCATTATTGATCCGGGAATCGCTGTCAATGCCAGTTATGGTGTCTACCAGAGGGGCATGGCTAATGATGTTTTTATCAAGTATGATGGTGAACCCTTCATGGCCCAAGTTTGGCCTGGGGCAGTATATTTTCCTGACTTTCTCAACCCCAAAACAGTTTCTTGGTGGGTTGATGAGATCCGCAGATTCCATGAACTACTTCCTGTTGATGGCCTGTGGATCGACATGAATGAAGTTTCAAACTTCTGTTCAGGAAAGTGCACAATTCCCAAGGGCAAGCAGTGCCCCACTGGAACCGGACCTGGATGGATCTGTTGCCTAGATTGCAAAAACATTACGAAGACAAGATGGGATGAACCACCCTACAAGATAAATGCTTCAGGAATACAAGCTCCCATAGGCTACAAAACCATAGCCACTAGTGCAGTCCACTACAATGGTGTTTTGGAGTATGATGCTCACAGTATTTATGGTTTCTCCCAATCAGTTGCAACGCATAAGGGCCTTCAAGGGCTTCAGGGAAAGCGACCTTTTATCCTGTCCCGGTCCACTTATGTTGGTTCAGGCAAATATTCTGCTCATTGGACTGGTGACAACAAGGGCACGTGGGAGGACTTAAGGTACTCCATATCTACAATGCTCAATTTTGGCATTTTTGGGGTTCCAATGGTTGGTTCAGATATATGCGGCTTCTACCCAGCACCAACTGAAGAGCTCTGCAACCGGTGGATTGAAGTCGGTGCTTTCTACCCATTCTCAAGGGACCATGCAAATTACTACTCCCCAAGACAAGAGCTTTACCAATGGGAATCAGTTGCTGAGTCTGCTCGCAATGCCTTGGGTATGAGATATAAGCTCCTCCCTTACCTCTACACGTTGAACTATGAGGCTCATATGAGTGGAGCCCCGATAGCCAGGCCATTGTTCTTCTCATTTCCAAGCTACACCGCATGTTATGGCACCAGCACACAGTTCTTGCTAGGGAAGGGTCTTATGATCTCTCCGGTGCTGGAGCAGGGAAAAACACAAGTGAATGCCCTCTTCCCACCTGGCACCTGGTACAGTTTCTCTGACCCAACATCATTCATTACATCAAAGAATGGAGTCAATGTCAACCTTGATGCACCGCTGCATGTGGTCAATGTCCATCTGTATCAGAACATCATTCTCCCTATGCAACGGGGAGGATTGCTTTCCAAGGAAGCAAGAATGACACCATTCACGCTCATGGTGACCTTCCCGGCCGGTGCCACTGAAGGAGAGGCTCAAGGAAACCTTTACCTTGATGATGATGAGTTGCCAGAAATGAAGCTTGGAAATGGCTATTCTACATACGTTGATTTCTATGCAAGTTTGAAACAGGGAAGTGTGAAGATTTGGTCACAAGTCCAAGAAGGAAAGTTTGCTTTGGACAAAGGCTGGATTATTGAGAAGATATCTGTATTGGGATTAGAAGGAAGTGCTGCACCATCGTCACTTGAAGTTGATGGTATACCTTTGTTGGGCACATCTAATATGGAGGTTCGTACATCGGAACAGAAGTATTCGCCAACGGGACAAGAAGATTATGAGCAAAAGGCAACAATGGTGGATGTTAATGGCTTGAAAATCCCTGTGGGTAAAAATTTTGCAATGACCTGGAAAATGGGGGTTTCTCATTGAGACACATAGATACGTTGTCTTGTGGGATTTGGAATCTTTAATTAGGACAGTGTGACATTTTCTTCTGTGCTTTTTTCAAGTTATTAGCATTGTTGATGGAGGGGAGATAAGCCAAGAATTGCGCTCGTCCTTTTCCATGTAAACAAAGCCCAGGTCTGTGAGCTTGTGTTGTATGTCTGTGCTGAGTAGTGGTGAATCTTGGAAGCTCTCGAATTAAAAATTTCACCCATTAAAATGATTTTCTACCGCTGACTTAGTGTTCTCCAATCCATTTTAAGAAATATTGTATTACAAACGGAGTCTTATAAAAATGATTGGAGGTAGTATTATGGTAGTATAAAAAATATCAATACTTATTTTTCAAAAAAAAGAAAGAGAGAAAATGATATCAATGCTTGATTGTAGTGTGATTATGAACATATGTGGCTTGTGCTTCTGTTCTATGGAATCACAAGTACATTCGGTTGTTATGTTTCTAAGGCTTTGTTTGGAATTATGATTATAAACTTGTTTCATGTAAATCAAAATAAAACTCCTCGTATACCTACATCATATTCTGTAAAATTATGATTAAAAAGTTACGTACAAATCATTTCAAACAAGTTTAAATCTAGCCAACGTTATATTTGCTAACATCTATCCACAATCATTAATAGCAAATTCAAATTTAAATGATTGAGATTTTTTTATTTATATTTTATTTTAGTTATCAATCTTTTTTTTTTTAAACGGTTGACAATGCTGGAGAGGTTTGCATCTTTTGATGTAAAAGTAAGTTTAGTGTATGAAAAATCTGAGCCGTTCAGATTTACCGGGGGCTGTTGTAGACAGCAACAAAAGGCCTGATTTCAATTTATACAGTTAAGAGTATAACTATTCTTTCGGTTTTTGTCATGAGCATGGGGCAGAGTCCAAACAAAGCATAGGAAGCTCAACAATATCACTAATTCTTAATATTAAAAATCAATAATTTTGAAAAACTCCTGAAAAATGTACTTGTTAGGATTTAAACCTCCCTATCTAGCGGAGATTCGTCCTGGGCTCGAAGTGAATTAAGAATACTTTAAATTACAAAAACAAAACTATTTTTGAAAGGCTGGTCATTGAGAAAGCTCAAGCCCTAAGCTTGACCAAAAGAATCCAGTTTGCCAGATGTATAATTTAACTTTCTTTTTTTTTTTTTTGCCTGAAACAGATGACAGTAACTATATTTCTGCTTTTATTTAAATATTATTAAAAAAATCCAGATTGAGCTTTGGTGGAAGCAATTTGAAGAATGGTTTGCCACATAGGACTGAATTATACATGATAAGGATAATAGTATGAAAAATGAAAAGATAAGGAAAAAAGTCCAAGAACTAAGTTGTACCGAGTAATAGTTGAGAGATTGAGTTTTAACCGAGTTAAAAGTTACAAAACTAAGAAAATAATTTTTCCTTTCTATTATACTATGTACTGTAGAGTCTGAGTCCGTAAGAAATGAATCATATTACTTAGATTCTGTTTGGTATGAAAGAAAAGGGAGGACAGGGAAGGAAAAATTTTAATAAATTTGATTTGGAAAAATTTTAATAAATTTGGTTTAAAAAATCCTTACATTTTATTATTCTTTATCTTACATCTTCTCTTTATTAAAATCTTAAAACTCTACATTTTTAATTTTTTAAATTGAGCTTATTAAAACTTTTTTACTTTTCTTATACCAAACATAGGGTTAATGGCGGGAAGTTATGTATTTGTTTTGTTATACTTTGCTATATTGATACATTAATATTTTCAATGTAAAAGAATGAACAACTCACTAATTAATAACATCAGGGTCGTTTTTGTCAAGCCCAACGTAGAGTTTGGGCCCCATAGGTGCTTATTGTTATAAAATTAGTTTATTTGTCCAACCTTACAATAATACCCATTTTTCTAATTCTATTATCAAGTAATATACATTTATCAAGCTGAATTTGGAAAACATAAATCAAGTTGAAACTCATCTGACACAAGATTGTGCGATTTTCAAACATGCGTTTTTTCTTCTATCAGCATCAAACATATTTGTTTTTAAGTCACTTGAGTGTCTTAATTCATGCTTAGGCTCTCCTATCGCCTTCCTCAGTCCAAAAATAACAGTCGTATTTTCGCTTTTCTTTACAGAGAAAAAATACAAAAGGTTAAAATTACTTTGTAGGAAGCACAACAAATTATCATAAATTTAATATGGACCATTTGAAAATATTCGATGTAACTATAGCAGCAAAGTCATTTAGCTTGCGTTCCTTGCCTCTAAAATTAATAATGCTTGTGAAAAATGCATATTTTTTATCAAAAAAATTAGGAGACTTTTTGCTATGCATGGAAAATATTTTATAAATTAAGCGATGATGTCTCTGAATTTCTAAAAATTTTAGTATTTCTTCTATGCTACATGAAATTATACTCCTCTATTATTTAATATAAGACTTAATTAACTAATTTGAGTAGATTAAAGATATTAGTTAAATTAGTTAATATAATATTTTTTCTCTACAACACCACAAGTAGCTTCCTTAATTCTTTCTCCCTCTCTCATACTTGATTATTTTTATAAAAAATATTAATAGGATTAATTTGAAAAAAATTAATCACCATATGAAAAGGGTATGACATAAAAGACAATTCGCCAATTAGGTTTAATATTATGATAGAAGGAATGTACAAGTTATTACCTCGTGAAATTATATCTAAGTCGTAATATCTGTAATTAAAATTTTTTTTGGCCAAAATCTATAATTTAGTTTACAAACTTACGTATAGTGTGCGTTTTCCCCTCCATTTATTTAGAAGACACTTTTTTAACTAATTCACGCTCTCGAATAGTTGATAACATGTAAATTACGCATTCTTTTCATATTTACTTAATAGGATGTCTAAATTTAAAAAAAAATGTTTTTAATTATAATACTAAATAAGGAGTATTTTTTTTTTAAAGAAAAACTCATCAACTACACATTACAAAACCTTTTAACATAATATTAAAAGAAAAAAAACTTATAGCTTGAAATAGAATATTTATTATTAGGTTAAGGTGCAGATGTACCTATAAATTTTATGCTAAATGTGTGTTTGGCACCATAAACAAATTTTAGGTGAAATAAATACTGATTGTTATAAATAACGTTGACCGTTTGTTTGATTGAAGATGCTGACATAGATGTGGCTTAAAGGGTTTGTTGAAAAAGAATAACAGTGCAGATACACTTATGAACTTTTTTCAAATGTGTGAAACAAAGATTGGGTGCAAAAATATCCATGATCATTCTAAAAAGAAAACCCTAATATACTATAGTCATTTAATTCATCAAAATTGATTTTCTAATTCAAACTTTTGACTAAATAAGATAACATAGATACTAGGATAGCAGTTCAGTCTCCTTCCTTCAAGTGCAACTCTTAGACGATCACATTTCAGTCTCCTTCTGATCCCAATGACATTCTCTTCTACCTAATGCACTTTCATTGAAGAGAAGATAAGCTGAAATTCTCCACAAAATTTATTCATTCATTTCGTTTGTTCAGTCTTCTTTTATTAAGAAGAGCAATATTACTCTCTCTTAGTTACTCTCATCTAGTTGCTCATTAATGAAGACCGGAGTGGAGTTGAGAGAGTTGCATTGTTCTTCTTAAAACAAGTGAGAGAGATAAAATGAATAAGCGCCATGGAAAGCTCTAGCTTGTCATTTTCTCTTTGAGGGGGATTGAAACACAATTGTATCCAAGAAAGAAAAAATTACATTTGAAGAAGGAAGATTGAGACGCTAATTTAGTGTCCATGTCACCTTACTCAGTCAAAAGTTTAGATGAGAAGTTGTCTTTAAAGAATCAAACAACTGTAGTATTTTGGGTTTTTTTTTTTTAAAATGACTGTAAGTGTTTCTGCACTTAAAATTTGTTTACAGTATTAGGCACATATTTTGACAAAAGTTTATAAATATATTTGTGCCTTCACTCTTTTTAATCACTTTCTAAGCCACATTATCGACCATGTTATCATCCTTAGTCAAACAAATAGCCAATATTATGATAGTTAATGGTCGTGATATTTTCACAATTATTTGAAAGTTATATATATATATATATATATATATATTTTGCACACCAATGGGCACATTTGATATAAGTTTATAAATATATTTGCATATTCACTTTTCTTTATTATGCTCTCTAAGCCACATCAACGTTGATGTCATTATTCTTGGTCAAACAAATGGTCATTGCTACAATAGTTAGGAGGTATTTGGCAGCCTTTAAAAGTGTTTATAAGAAGCATTTTTCTATAAAACGAGGCAAACTCTTCTACATATTTACTTAATAAATTGTAAAAGTACTTTTAAAATTATAGTTTGATTTTTATCCAAACACTTTTTTAGTGGCCTTGGCATTTTCATAAATTTTTAAAATTTTCATAGACATTTTTTCATCTCAATATCTATTTATGGTGATAAGTGCACATTTATTGTAAGTTTATAAATATATTTGTATCTTAACCGTCTATTATTTATTATTTTATAAGAATGCGGATAGCGGGACAAAGGCGAGGGGAGGGGAGGGGGTTTCTAGGAAAGCGGCAGAAGGGAGGGAATTTTGGCGCGAATTGGGGGGGAGGGTGGGTCCACGGCGGCGAAGTGCCAGGCTGGGATGGGCCCCACATACTGCTGCGCCTGAGTAAATGCCCATGCATGTGACCGAGGATCCGGACCCCCCCACGTCTCACGTGACTTCCCATCGTCTCCCCTTTTTATATTATTTTTTTCATTTATTTATGAAAAAAATACCTCCGCCGTGTCGCTCATTAATTAGGGTTGGTGAACTCCTTTTTAGTGCGGGACCGACCAATATCTTCCACCTAAGTCACTTTCTGAGCAGTGACAAGATATTTGAACCTTCCTGTGATCATATCACACCATAACATAAAACATAAAAACCGTAATAAGATAAATTATTGTCAATATCTAATATTATTTTTTATTTTTCAGGTTCCTTCCTGCGGACCTGGATCCTGTGCGGATACCATATCTACGCTAGAGATCAGTCGCCTAGTTTTATGTAAGAATATAAAAACAATTGTCAAAGAAAGTTATTTATGAGCCTTTCAATATAATTTTGCAAAAGTAAAAAGAAAAAAAGAAAAAAGAATGAGAATGATTTATGAATGCGTAAAAAGGCGCAAGATTCAGGCGCAATGTGATAACGCCTTAATGCATATCCCGGAAGGACACGTCAGATTGACGCGGCATCTTGTATGCCAAATCACAAAGCACAAAGCAACATTGTTTTTTTGGCTTCTTGTACAGTTCTTTTTCAGCTTGTCCTTACGTGTTTTTTTCTTCACACTCTTACTATCATTATGTATTCTAAATGTTTTTTTCCCATAAATTTTATAAGAGGCAATTTTATTCAAAATATTATTAAATACTAAATGTAACTTATCATAACAAAAATTCAAATATTTATTCATCACGTGTTAACTCTTCCCACTGTTATAAATTGATTGTTGCAAGAGATACCACGGGCTTATTTGGATAGAGGTTGGGTGATCTCAAAATGCATTCAAATATCGTTTAAAAGCCTATCAGTCATTTGGAGCTAAAATATATATACATATATATATATATTTAAATTAGCGTTGGAGTCAAATGAATATTTTTTAAAAAAATTAAGTTAGACCCAAATTTTGGAGCTTTTGGGCATACAAAACTCAAGTATGTATTTAAATTGATTTTTTATATAAACGCATTCAAACATAAATTATATTACATCTTATTCTTAATATAATAGCTAAGTTGACTTGTAATTTAGTTTTAAATATAAAACCCCAGTCCACTTTGTCTCTTATATTTATCTTTTTTTTTAGATGGTCTTTGTAGTAGTTGCTCATATTAAATGTTTCATCCAATAGTAATTTTAGTTAATACACATAATGAGGAAGGGCATTTTAAGAAAGACAACATATATTTATCACAAATAATTAGCTTAACAAACTTTTTTAATCTAATCAAATTAGTCAACTAGCTCTTATATTAAAGACTGGAGGTAGTATATGATTAGGAAGGATACTATAAGAAAGGCAACATTTATTTATTACAAATAACTATCTTAACTGATTTTTTAATTTACTCAAATTAGTCAACTATCTCTCATACCACTCCCAAATAAATATAAGACCCTAATCCACTTTGTCTTTCATATTTATTTATTTATTTTTCAAAATAGTTTCTGTGGTAGTTGCAAGGTTCTATTAAATGATTAGTAAAGATATTTAAAAAAATATGATACATACTTATTATAAATAACTAAATAATTTTTTTAAATTAATGAAGTAGATCTTACAATAAGTATTGAGAGTAGTAGTACTATACTAACTGAAGGGGTGTTTGGATAGAAACCAAACCATGATTTCAGAATTGCTTTTACGGATTACGAAGTAAATATGTGGAGGAGGTTAACTCGTTTTGCAGAAAAGTGATTCTGGAACCTAGGTTTTGGTTTTGCCAAACACCCCTTGAGTTTCACTGCGAAAACCTGATACAGGTACGGAAAAAATTTTGGGGGGGGGGTTGAGGTGGCAAGAAAGGCGTGGTGGATGGATTGAAGTGCGTAACGCTCAAAAGTCATGAGACCAAGAGAGATGCTCATCATTAGGGTGCATGAATTATGAATATGAACCGTTGGGAGGCATACAGCCTACAGCGACATGGCAGCTACGCGCATTTAGCAGCGCCTCACCTTCCTCCTTTCTCTTTATTGCTTTATATTCTCCCATAGGATACCACTCTAATCAGCCTCGGCCCCAGAATTTAACTACTTTCAAACTCCAAATCACCACACCTGCTTAGCTCCCTTCCAGTCTTTTACACGTATACACATAAGAGTCAGATAATTAATCTACAAACATTAAAAACAACAAAATCGTTAACAAGTTACTCTTCTGATTCTTAATATAAGACCTAATTATTAAGTTAATTTTAGTCCTAAATATAAAACTCATTTTTTCATATTTATCAATTTTTCTTAAATTACCCCTATAGATACTTTTTCAAACATAATCAAATAAATATGAGAGGAAAGATGATTATGATGTTTTAGAAAAAACATGTCATATTTCTTATAATTAATTAACTTATCTAAGTTTTTAAATCTAATCAAATTAGTTAAATAGATCTTATATTAAGAACCGGAGAAATAATTATTTGTATAAATTATATTAAGGACCGGAGAAATAGTTATTTGTATAAAATGATACTTTGTCTCTTCTTTTTGGTAAAAACATATGATAAAATCACGTACATTAAAAGGTTAATTAAAATTGTTTGAAAACAATAAGTATATAAAAGTCAGAAGTTTTTCCTTAGAAATAGTCTGATTTAAGAAGGATGAAGAGGGGAAAAAAATTTATGAAAACAAATAAAATCATGAGAAAAAAAAAGGCGTGACAGAGAGAGGTGATGGAGAGATGAATAAATGACAAAGAAATAATGCTGATCATTCTTATAAAGATATCGGCCAGTAGTATTTTTGGAATGATTTTGGCGTGTCAAAATAAGTGAAACCACTCATATGTGATTTTAAAATTTAATAAGTAGTTTTATTTTTTTAAAAAATAAATTTAAGTAATTTTAATTTAAAATTTTATTAAACTCCAAAAGGAAAAAGAGTGACAGTGCAACACTGGTTGTTTTTTGGGGTGAAGGGAGAATTAATTAGTGAGGGACGACCAGGGGCAAGTTGCGCTGCGCGACTCAGCACGGTCTCCCATGCCCTTACAGTCACGTGCCAGACACTGCTCCCCATAGAAAATTCCAGTTCGCTTCCTTGTATTTAATTTAACCACCTAAATTTATCTTCCCATTTTTTTATAAATAACAATTAAATTTTAATAAGATTAATAGTTATTAGTGTCTCTGACACTACCCAATTTTTAAAGCGTCGCACGCGATGTGTCTGTACGTGCGCACGATACTCTCCCCATTTTATTTTATTACAGTTCTCTTAACTTAAAAGACATTAATGAGGTGTTTGGATAGAAACCAAACTATAGTTTCAGAAATGTTTTTATCGTTTACGAAGTAAATATATAGAGAAATTTATCTCGTTTTATAAAAAAATACTTCTGAAACCATGACTTGAAAATTACCAAACACCGCCTGACTCCTCACGTTCACATTCTTTTTCTTCTACTCCTCTATCCTAATGTTCTATTTTCAACATATAATATAAAAAGGGGTTAAAATATTAAAATTACCCACAAAATATACACTAATGAGCATTTGACATCGTAAAACTGGAGTGAAACTTTCATCGCCATCAACATTTACCATCTATTTTCTCTCCTTTTATTTTATCTTTATTAAAAAATATAATTTAAAATTTCTCTCGTATCTTTTCAGTATTTAAAACTCTCTCTGTTTTTTTTTTTTGGTAAAACTATTATGTCAAACATTTTAACACAACAAAACTTTCATCACCATTAACATTCAACGTGTTTTCTTAACCTCTCTGCAAATAGTCAAAATTGCTACATTTGTCAAAGATGAGAGTTTTTTTTCCTATTTTGAAAGACCTGCGGGTACTTTTCAACCCAAATAAATTTTACCATGTTAGATGTACTTTAACTATCATTACTTATCTTCTTTTTTTTTTTTTGAAAGATTTTGAACCTAAGAACTGAAAATCTGTGCACTTTGAAAATAATAAGAAAGTTATATAATTTATAGGACACCTTCTCACTCTTGATTTTTAAATGAAAGATAATTTTTATTGTTAACTAAATAAAATGATATACGATAAGAAGGCTTCAGCAGCTTATTTTTTAGAATAAGTAATTGCAAAACCTAAGAACAAATAAAAAGCAGAAAAATTATAAAGATCCCAACCAAACATGAAACAACCACAAGAACAAAACGAATCTCACTCTTATTTGTTGACCACATGCTAAGTGGTCAAGTGGCCGGACTTAATTTTTTATGCATTGTCATTAGCTAGATACTGCCTATTATTTTTAATACAAAAACCAGTTATAAAATCAATTTAGTTATAAATATAAGGTTCTAATATATTTTATGGATCATGCTTGTTTATTTTACCTTAAGTAATATTTATGATGATTAGACATAATGTTTCCATCAAATAGCAATTCACATGCCCATAATTAATCACAGAATTTAAAAAAAAAGACAACATTCATTCGTTACAAATAACTAACTTAATTAATTTTATTAATTATTTAGTTTTTATATTAAGAACCAGAATAGTACATGTTGTTCATTTGGATTATGATGAATGCATATTTTTTAAGGCCTAAGTTTATTAGGCCTATCAATTGTGCATTTCTAAAAATATTTCGCTGACATTAATATATTTCACATTATATCAATGATACATGCACGATGATTTTAGCAAAACAATTCATGAATTTCATTTCCTTTTAAAGTCGTTCAAATTATTAGATTCATTTTTGACCTTGCCACTTTCCTTTTCTTTACTAAATACACATACAAATAAACTAGAGCCATTTTTCATGTGATGTGTGACCCTATAATATTCACACGTGCCGTGCAATATAAAAAATATAAAGTATTTTAAAAAGCAAAAGAATTTATGTAGTTTGCAGAGTTGCACCGAAAAGAGTAGGAAACAAGAAATGGAATTAAAATAATTAACATTGAGTGATTCATTCTTATTGACCCAAAAAAGTAATTAATATTTCAGTTTTGGCCATAAGACATTGTGTGGTGTTAACAATAAATGTTATTTGTGGGTTAAGTAATGCTAATAAATTAGGTTTTCATAATCTGTTACTCCACAAGTTCTCCAATGGACAAAGCGTTGAGTCATCCTCAATTTATGAGGCCTTTTTCAAATTTATTTATTAATATACGGTTACAATTTTTTTGGGTGATCATTTTAAATATTGTCTAGACTAAAATATATTTTTAATTCTTTAATTTCATATAATGTTTCGGTTTAGTATCTTAACTTTAAAAAAAATTATTTTTAATCTTTTAATTATACAATCTTAACAAAAATGATGATACTGAAATCTTAAATATTGATAATAAAACATTCTCAAATGCTAAGTTATCAAGTTTAATTTTGAAAAACAATTATGATTATTACAAAAAAAATATCATTTAAGATTAATAATTTTAGAATTAAAAGATTAAAAATATATTTTTTGAAGTTAAGAGATCAAATTAAAATTTTATATAAAGTTAAAGAATTAAAAGTATATTTTAATATACTGATTATTATTGAAAGAATGCATTTATTTTTTATTTTCTTTCAACGTAAAAGCTCAATATTTTTTTCAAAATTAAGATCTTTTAATTTTTCTTGGCATCACAACAAGATTTTTGAAAAGGCAACAATAATTTGTTAAATTAGTACGATTTTAATGCACTGCTCAGGTCAAACTCTCGATTTTATTATAATTATAATCTTTGACCGATAGACATAAGTTAATTGTAATTTGAGGATAATCTATTTAAAATCTTCAATAATGCTTTTATTCGCTATTTCAGACAGAAGACGGGACAGTTTTATTTTTCATTTTTTTTAATTCCAAGTTTGGACCAATTCATTTTTGTTTTGCAGATTAGGGAGGACCTCTTTTTTCGTCTTGCTTTTTTCTCAAATCTATTTCTTTTTTTTTTTTGACCAGCAAATCTATTTCATTTTTTCCTTCTATGATTATTTTGTTATAACAATATGTTAAAAAGCAATCGAGATTTGTTCAAAGTTTCTCTTCTAATCGATTTTTTTTTTTTTACAACGAACAGAGTACTCTAACTCTATTTTCAATCAAAGTTCTAATTTTTTTTTTGGCAACATTCCAAAGCAACAACTGTCCTCAGAAAATAACTAAAATCTCGAAGAATCAGGGAAGGTAAAGTGAATAATCAGAGGAATGGAAAGTTCAAATTTATCTATATTTAGAGAAACCATCAAAAGGAACAACAGTGAAAATCGATTCACTTTGTTTCCTTTTCACTTTCCTTCCCTTCCTTCCTTTCCTCGCGTCTCTTTATTTTTCTGCTTTTAATAATCGCCTTCTGCACACAGAGCGGACAAAGGTCACTGTGATTGATTCTTTATACACACAGAACCAACCCAGTCTCGCTTCAGCATTTTGACCAACGAGGGGGGAAAAAAAATAATTGGGAGTGAAGAAATGGTGGAAATATGAGAGGAGGAGAGTGAGAGAGACGCAAGGAAAGAGACAGCAGAGAGAGACAAAGTAATAGGTAGCCACCATAACAGTGAAAAACAAGCAGAGAGGGAGAGAAAGGTAATTAAATGAAATGACTTTTTCTTTTGTTTATACTTTATTGTGAGATTTCGCATTGATTTTGAGTCGTCAAGGATTTTGATATTAAATGGGTTTTTCTCTTTTGTCAGAAGGAAAAAAAAAAAAGTGAAGGGTTTGATATGTTTGTATAGAGATTTGCGTCGGTTCAATCGGTGTACCGGGGTCGGCTTTTCCTCTTTTTTAACCCTTTTTCCTCAGAGTCGGTCGGTCTTTGTCAATGGTTTTTGCAGATCGATAAAACCTAGCAATAACTAATGTTTTTGTCATATTTTTGGGAGAGAAAATTGCAGCCACAGATTTGTAATCCTTTCCCTTCGTACCCCTCACTCTCCTTTTGGTTCTTTAAATATCAGTTTATTCACTTCACACTTCCCTCTTTGTTTGGCCAGCCAAGAGCACACAGCGAGAGAGAGAGAGCAAGAGAGATTTCTGCGAGAGGTTTCTCCAAACAGTGCCCGAGTACAAGATTTTATGTCGTCTAGGTTTGATTTGGCAGTGATTGGAGCTCCGTTGAAGCTCTGTGTTTTGTCTGCTACCTTGCTCTTCTTGTTCTCTGTGTGCTCTGCTATCCGCTGTATGCTTCTCTGTTCTTCGAGGCAGAGGTTGAATCTGGTGTACCCAACGGCTTCGATGCGTTTGAGACCCAAAAGGTTTGTGGCTCTTACTCAGTTTCCCCCTTAATCTCTGTTAAACCTTTGCTGGGTTTTGGTTTCTCTTGAGATGTGGGTCTGAATCTGGGTTTTTCATGGCTGGATTTTGCAGGACTTGTTCTGGAGTTGAGTGTTTCGGAGGCTTTCACAATATAAGATTCTCACACCTTTTCATATTTCTGAGAGGGGATCTCACTTGATATTTGTTATCTCTTTGTTGGGTTTTCCATTTTTGTTCTCTCTCTTGAATTTGTTTTGATTTCCTTCGCAATTTTCCGGGTATTTTGAGGGGTTTTTGGTGGGTTTTCCCAAATTTTTGTCTCCACCATGCTCCAACCTCGGAATCAGCCGTCGAATCAGACGATGAACATCAACAATCTCTGCAAAAAGATGAAGCATAAGCAAAACCCCATTCCATCGAGAAAGCTTCGCATAATCTGTGACGACCCTTACGCCACAGATTCGTCTTCCAGCGAAGACGAAGGAGAAGGACGTTTCGAAAGGCGGCCGAGAAAGATGAAGCGAATCGTTCGTGAGCTCACTCTTCCTCTTTCATCTGCCCTGTCTAAATCCACTGAAACCGAAAGCTCATTTCAGGAAAGCAACAATGGAGTCATCAAGTCCTCCTCCAAGTTCGCTGATGGTCAAACCCAGAACAAGAAGAGGGTTTTTACCAAAACCCCATCAACAAAAAGCTCGTCTTCTTCAAGATTCAGAGGCGTTCGACAGAGAAAATGGGGTAAATGGGCTGCTGAAATTCGTGATCCATTTAAAGGTGTTCGTATCTGGCTTGGTACTTATAATACTGCACAGGAAGCTTCTCAAGCCTATGAAACGAAGAAGATGGAGTTCGAAGCAATGGCTAAAGCTCAAGCTCAGGCTCAATCGGAGAAGAGTCACATTATTTCTTCTTCTTCAGCTCACGTGGCTGCTTCTGTATCAGAAGATTCTGAGAGCGTTTTCTCTCAAACCTCACCTTCCTCTGTGCTTGAACTCGATACTTCAACTTCCAAATCCACTGAAGAAGCTAACGCCACCAATAATGGCAGTTCAAGCAAAGAAGAAAAAGAAGCGCAAAAGGAAGAAAACCAACAGGAAGGACAAGCAGCAGCAGCAGCAGCAGCTACTGTACCTATGGAGTCTAATGATTTTGAGAATGAATTTGCAGGGCTCCCAATCCCAGATCTGAGCTTCCTGAACGATCTGCCAGTACAAGCACTACCAACAACATCATCCGCAGCAACAGCAGCAGATGTTTCAGACATAAACCTCGGATTCGATCTGGACTGTGTAATGTTCGGCGACTTTGGTCAGGGTTTGGATGACCCTCTTGGTTTGGACGACTTACAAATTTGTGGGTTTGATGAGGATGACATGAATGCCAGTGAGCTGCCTGATTTCAATTTTGAACTGTGTGCTGATGATTTTGCTGGTTGGACTGAGGAGCCCCTCAATATACCTTGCGTATAAATTTAGCAGCTAGCTTCAGCAACAACATAGGAATAAGGAAGAAAGCATTAGTAATATTAATATTACTAGTATTTAGTATTTTAGCAGGACTAAGTTTTAAGTTTTGTGAGGCATCAAGAGTTGTGTTTTTGCGTCTGCAAGAATGTTGGTTCTTGTGAGTGGTTTTGCTGCGCGTGAAGAGTTTTACCAAGTTGTATCTGTTGAGGCAAATATTTGATGAGAGGTAGAAGAGGAAGAAGAATCCTTTGGGTTTTCCTGAGCTATTAGAGCCGTCCAAGGGTTCTTCCAATCATCTGTTTTATTTATAATTGTTACTATAATAGACTCATGTTTATCTTCCTTTGTGTTGCTATGAATCAATTCAGTTTCGTCCTGCGTATTATGCAAATATTATATTCCCAAGTCTCTCCGATGGAATCTTCTTTTAGTGTCTGGAATCTCATGGTCGGCCTTGCCAGAATCTATGGTGTGGCTTTGGATTTGAGCCCCAAGTTCCCTAACGGTGGCTGCTGGCCAGACCTCAATCTCAAAATTTTATTCTCATCTGGAATTTTTTCGGCCAGCAATGTGTGCTTTTCAAAGGGGTGTTTTTGTTCTCCAAATTTGAGGCGGATTCACTCAAGAATATGCAATATGCGAGTACACCCTAAAATCTGGAGTGGTAGAAGAGTTGAGTGTTGAGAGAGGACCCAAAAAAAAGAGAAAGGGTAGTGTTTGGGTGGGGGGAGAAGAGATTTGTGGGGAAAAGTGAGGAGAGCAAAGGGAATTTGGGGGGGGGAGAAGGGTGGGGCCAAAGGAGGAACTTTCTTTTGCCAAGCAAAGCATATCGTCAACAAGAGGCAGCGAAAGCTGTTCTATCTTAAATTCTCGTTTGGTTGACCTTGAAATGCTCCAAACCATTTTTTTTTAAAAAAATAAAAATAAAAATTTATTTTATTATTATTATTTATTACATTCCGGTTCTTCATCGGATCCTCATTGAACCAGTAATCGAACCAATGAAAAGAATAAAACGGAGTGGTTGCTGGCACACACTCGGCTGTGTCGTCACGTGTCGTTGCCTCTAAATTCCTAATGCATTTTCATTGCCATTTACTTCTCTTCTAAAATTAAGGAAATTCGATCCCCTCCAAGTACTTCTAAAATTGACCCCTTTGATTTGATCCTACAATTTTGTCGGCAATAGTAATAATAATAATTATAATTATGAAAAATATGATTGTCCGATTCAGCCGTGAGTGAGCTGAAGGGATCCGATAATTGTGTGGTCGTAAAATGTGAGTACTGGTAAGAGTTACATCCCACAGATTGAGTCGTAAATTAGTTTAAATTTAGAATTCAAAGAGATCCGTATTTAAATGCTGATTCCGGCTACGAGGAAAATAAAAAAGCTGATTCCTCCCCACTACCTCAATATTCTTTTTAAGCCTCGTGCGTGTCAAAGAGGGACAACATATACCTCTACTTATTCGCACTTTTCTGTTGAAATTAATATATATATTTATATATTATGAATTTAGATTTAGGAGTTACATTTGAACTAAATTTAGCAGTATTTATTTAGAATCATGCACATAATAGCTATAAACGAAGCACTAGACTAGGTGATTCACGCAGGCCCTTCCCCTCATAAATGCAAACACATTCTTTTCATGTACTCCTTCGGTTTTATATTTAAGATACACTACAAAATAGATTTTATATTTTGAATCAGAAGAGTATTATTTTATACCTAGTATGATATTGTCTTATTTTAAAACAATTAATATTTTGTTATTAATTCATTCATTTTTCAAAGAAAATAATTTAATAAAAACACAATGAAGTGGTCATTAGTTCATTATTATAGTGAGAAATAAAACACCGTATGAGTTTGTGTATTTTATAAATTACTTAGAAGATTTAAAAAGACTGAAGAATATGTTAGAAACTTGGGATAAGGACATTGGATGGAAGTATTAATAGGAAAGCGCAAGGCGAGTAAATCAAAGGAGGAGGCGCCTGAAAGGGACAAGGAATGACACAAGTAATGATAAGAGGAGATCAAAACGACACGACGTCTAGGAAAACAGATGGATTCCCCAAATCCGAAAAGAAGCAAACTTCGATGGTGCCAAGTTGTGGGGTGAGGTGATGTCGTTCGTGTCTTTTTCCCCAAGTTTTAATTTAATGACCCGGCTTCGTGCGACTTCATATCCATTGGTTACCGCTTAATATCTCTGTCGTTTCGTTTGACCCGACACTAAAACACAAAAGCCACATCATATTTTGCTAATTTATTATTATTATTGGAGTTTAAAAAATACAAGTGGTTTATGTCGTAAATGAGGAAGAAACGACATGTGTTTGCTTGGGCACCACGGTGGGCATATAGTGGACTTGTTATGATTTCTTGGAGTGAAAGCTCTGCCGTGTTATTTACGACATCGGCCTTTTTTTCGTTTTAAATTTCGGCTTCTGTATTTGTTTTTCAACGATCATTACCTAACCCTCGTCATGATAATCAAAAAAATATTTATTTTTTCTCTCAGTTAATCAAGAAAGGGAAAAAGGAAGTAGTGATTGGGAACATTTGTTAGCTAAAGAAGCATGATGCGCCAGAAACAGGAACAGAATGAAATTACTTAACGCCCAATACTACCCCTCACCGTCGGCATCAGTAGAAATAGTTCGAATATAAAAAAAGTTCAAACGACAAAAAAAATAGACAGACTAAAATAAATCAAATCACTATGCCACACAAAAAGAAAAAGGAAGAAGGGGAAGAACATATATATATATATATATATATATATGGATGTTATTAACAAATAATAAAACCCAAGTTGGCTTATTCAGTTTAGTAGTTTTGGGCGAATTGATTAAACCGAATTTTATAGGTTTTTTTTCTTCTTCTTCTCATTGAATCTGAAACGACGTCATTTTTAGTTTTTTTTTTTAAATAGCAGTCGATCAAATTTTTGATGGGTAGAAATTAATAAATAGGAGGTGGTTAACAACCCTCAAAAGTGCTTTTAAGAAGTACTTTTTCACAAAATGAGACAAACTTGTACATTTATTTCATAAACTGTAAAAACATTTTTGAAACCATAATTTGGTTTCTATTCAAACACTTCTTAGGGGGTGATTGGCAACCTTCAAACCATTGTTTTAGAAATACTTTTTCGTAAAACGAGATAAATTTCTTTACATATTTACTTCGTAAACCGTAAAAACATTTTTAAAACCATAGTTTAGTTTCTATCTAAACACCCTTTTAATCTGGCTGCTAGGAATGCAGGAAGGTAGTGGCGGAAATTCTTATAACTTGGAAATGCTTCAAGTAGTGTTACCAAAGTGGGGAGAGCCAAAATTCAATGCCAACTAAAATCTTGAGGCTATGAGTTACTACATTTTTTCTACTTACACTTGATATTCTAATAATGATTTTATGTATTTTTTTTAATGAATGATATTGATATTAATATTTTTTTATTTTGGCACTAAGTTTCTATTTAAATTTTGTGCTTCTCCCTAACGTAATACCCCATGCATAACGTCACTCGTGATGATAGGATTATACCTTTTTTTTCAAACTCTTTACAAGAAACCACAGTATATTGGCCATAAAAAAAAAAACAACAGTGAGAAAAAAAAAATTAGAGGAGTTGATCAAAGAAACTATATCAAATTTTCGAATCAATCATACATGATAAAGCATCCTATTTCTAAGATATTTCCTTTGATTCTGTACATAAGCTTTACTTTTAGAACAAGATTTGGTTTAAAATATAAGCTTCATATTTTAGTTTCTCTGAACATTTATTATTTTCCCCCCCTCTGTTTTGCTCTTACTTGACTGTATTTAGTACTCCCTCTTTCTCATTAATATTACCTCCACATATTCTCTTTTATCAATTTTTCATTTATTTCCTCTCTCATTTACTCTCTTTATAAATAAAAGCAAATTTTAAAAAAAAATTATATTTTTGACCTATTTATTATTTTTAACTAATTTTAAGTGTTAATTGTTAAACGTGATTCGGTTATTTAAAGCTTATATATATGACCAAAAGGAGTATTATTTAATTGTAAATTTATATAAAAAAATAGGATACATAGTTATATGTGATTAAAAATTTTGAGATAATGGATAGAAAAATGTTAATTTAAAATCAAGTTAAAATCTTCGAATAAATTTAACAGGAGAGGGAAGTAATGAAGAAGGACATAGTTATTTGTGATGTTCACAATGTGGAGCTAATAAGCACCTCCCACATGCTCTCCTACTTCTTCATTTCTCCTCGGCTTAAATTCTACAATTCAAAGTCAGAACCCTTTTTTTTGGGTTCACAGGACCCAGAACTCATAAGTCATAATAGAGTTAAAAATAAAGTTGAAACTTGGAAGGGTTTATAAAATGAATATCTAATCAACCTATAAAACATGTGGATCTGAAATAAGTTAAAACCCTTAAAATAAATTAATGCGCTTATTATTTATCAATGCTTACAAAAGTCATCTATAATGAATTGGCATGAATTGCCCTTAACACTGCGGGCTGGAATCATTAGGCACACCAAGTTGCTCTGAGCGAAACAGCTTAATTAATTATCAATATATATATACCATTATTTGATATCATTATTAGCTTGCTATGACCAAAGTTGAGGATTAATTAATGACAAAACTCAAGCACTCACCACAATAAATATGCTATTCACAAAATATCTATAAGATCACCATTTCATTGAGATCTAACTTAGACCAGAACAAGTATTTTATACACATCATTCCACTGTTTTCCACCCATCTAATAAATTTTAGAGGAATCATAATCTAAATTTTCCTGCATAAAATCAAGTTTTTAAAGGGGAATCATCATATTCATAACTGAGCCTTTTGGGAATAAATAATGCTCCTATGTTCTTAATTTGAATCACTTCATTAAATTTATTATTTTGGTATATTGTATATTAAATAAGAGTAAAATTAAAAAATTATCAAATTTTGTTAGAGTTAATAACATTTAAGGTTTTTTTTTTAAATTTCAACGAAATATGTCGAAATTATTTTATGAACAGAATCAGAACAGTAAAGCATAGTGGGAGGAAGCTGGAAAGGCATGAAGTGTGGGCGTGAGAGAAGGGCAGCAGATAGTTCAGAGCTGAACTTTAGAATAAAGGAGTGCATCAAGAGAAAGAGGAGAAAGAAAAGTAGTAGGAAATTAGGTATGGTGGGGCCCAGAGAATTGAAAATCCGAGGGGGAAAAAAAATTAAGGGCTCTTGTGAGAAAATTCGGCACATCGTGGATTTGACTCTTTCGCAAATAAACATTTTGAATCAATGAATCCCAGAAACTGACTCAGACATGTTGGGATCACAGAATCATCACTTAATTGAAAAAAAAAAATAGTTCAGTTTTAGTCAAATATTGCCACTCAACTACTGTGCACGCTACTCAGATTTTATTCGCCCATACATATATATTAATGCCCTTAGATATATCCCACCAATAAATTATTACCAAATCGAAACAGAATTAATTAAACAACCTAACTAGAATTCAATTCATAGTATAGTTTGGTTGAAAAATTTAATTACTTCGGCCTAGGTTTGAGAATTATATTTGTGTCATGGTTCTCAAAGGATGTTTAAAAAAAAAGTTTAAAATATGTCGGGCGTGGAAATTTCAAACCATTTTTTCAAAAGTGGGAGCATTTTATAATATGAGTTGCTAAACACCACTGTGTTGGAAGCAAATATAATTTGGGTTGGAAATTGAACTGTGCAAACATGTGATGATCACTATTTTCCATTATATTTCAACAAGCTTAGAATCTTATATTAAAATATGGTCTGAGCTTCTACTTGTGATTTCTTTCGTTGTCATTCAATTATTTTTTTCCGGTATTTTTGGTTTTATGTTTGTGAAAAACAATAATGTGAACATAAAATATGGATTATCGTCTTTATGGTTCTTTTTTGGGAAAATCCAAAAAAAAAGCCCCTGGAATATAATGAATTCCTGATTAGGTTTTGGAATTGTGTAAATGACATAGAGTGTCAATGACCCAATCTGTCATTTGTAAAATTAAGAGGAATTAACAGCTTTGCCCTCATTTGTATTCATTCACTACAATGATTTAAGGAATCACTATAAAGATTTAAGCGTTACCTAGATTCGTGTAGAGAATAACTACTCATTTTTTCATAGTCAGTAATGCCCCATGAAAAGTTGTCTTGTTATTAGTTACAGCTAATCATGTAATCACTAGAACAGTATAAACGTTACTTAGATTCATTTAGAGAACAACTACTCACTTTTGTTTAGTCAAGGTAAAGTTGTCAATTCCTCTTGATTTTACAAATGACAGATTGGGCTATTGACCCTTTCTGTCATTTACACAATTTCAAGAGCCAATCAGGAATTTTTGGGGGCTTTTTTCTTTTTTTCCCAAAAAAAAAACCTTAAAGCGATCAATATTCCTTTTTTCTCTTGACATTTACATATTGACTACATTTTGGGCCTAAAACCCAATTGTAGAGTCCAGTAATACGAAAGACTCAAGCCTATTTTGCATCGGTCCAGCAGTGAGCCCAAATGGTGGATACGTGTTTGGAGAAATTTAAGATTTTTGGGTTTATTATAATTTTGAGTTTCTTAAATTTGTCATCATTTTGATTTTTATCCCTCAAGTTTCAGATTATAGGTTTTGACCCCTTAAGTTTTCTTTTATTTAATACCTGAACCATTTTTCCTTTTTAGGACTAAAATCTATGATGTGAAACTTGATGGACTAAAATCAAAATGAGGGTATCGAGGGATTAAAAATTATATTATCCCAAGATTTTTTTTTTTGCCTTGCGGAGCCTGATATGATTTGATAATTTGGAAGTGTTGGATATCTCTCTGTCTTGCCCGAATAGTGCCCTATACCAAAAAATTATATTTAAAAAAAAGTTTAAAGTAAGTAATGAATTATTGCGGAAAGAAAGAGAGAGAGAGAGACCGAAAAAAGAAAGAAAGAAATGATAGATGAAGGCCTCGATTTCTTTTTTAAGAACAAGTAGACACGTCTTAATTAAGAATACGAAAGGTTGGTGCGAAAAAGGGGACACCATATATAAAAAAGGATTTTGCAGAAAGCCCATATGTATCTCGAAAGACGCTGACATGACTGTCTAAATAAAATTTATTTATTGTAATTTAGCGTTATTCAAAGTTCAAACACACACACACACACACAGGCTGCATAATTAATTAATCAGAAATGGGGCACATAAAGCCTGCCCCATTGTGTTCTTGACTGCAAATAAGCAGAAAAGGAAAAGCAAGTTCAGAGAAAGCCCTTGTGTTGGAAGCTGTTGATACAGTCAGTGAACATATCTTGGAGGCTTTTGAATGTGGTAAGCCCTAAAGCAGCAATCTTAGTTGTGTCCATACCATGTGGTATGTTGTCCCCTTCCTGATTGCTGCACCTGTACACACACACCCCAAAGTATTGGTTTATTTATTATATCATATCATATTTGAAAATTTTGAAATTATATGTAGGCATAAAATGAGGGGAGACTGAGTTAATTAGGTTGCTGTGTGTCTAGAGAAAATCTAATTCTCATCATATGCTTTCTTTAGCTTCTTTGTCGCGTGATTGATGGCTATTCTCAATTGCTACTATTGTGCCTGCATGCTATTCAGAAGATTGTCTGATATGATGGGCCTTCTGGATTACTACCATGAGAATTTAGCTACGGAGGAATGAGAGGTATTTATAAGTCTTTCACTGCTTTCGCTGTGTCTCTAAACGGTGGGAGAAGATAATGGTGAACTCACGTTTGTTCATAAGGGTAGGAAGGATAGGTGGCACGAAGCATGTGGATGATGTTGGACCAGTGAGCTACAGGACCTGAACACACAAGTCTGCCACTTGCCTTTGGTTCTTGCATTGCTATCAAGTGAGCTGACACAACATCGTCTATGTGCACAAATCCTATTGCTTGGTTTGGATACTCTCCTCTCCGCCCTGTGATCGTGCTGAGCAATATGAGTAATGTACTGCTAGGCTGGGGCGCCAGAAGAGGACCAATCACGAACGATGGATTCACCACCACCAGATCTATCCCACTTTCTCCTGCCACCTTCCATGCCTCTCTTTCTGCTAATGTCTTTGCATATGCGTACCATAGCTGCAACATATATATAGTTATTCACACATGAGCTAAACAATGTCAGAATATACATATGTGCTTCTTTGATGTTTAATTTGATTTCGTCAAACGTTTGATCGATGGGGTGGACAAGTGTGTTATTTCGTACGTTGTGACGCTTGCAGTATTCCAGATCACTCCAGTGTGATTCATTCAGAGGAGAAACTTGCTGTGCGTCGTCTCGATATCTTATGGCTGAACACGAAGACGTCATGACCACTCTTCTCACATTTGCTCTTTCGCACGACTTCAGCACATTCACAGCTCCATTCACCGTCGGATCTATTAACGTTTTCTGCAACTCAAACCAAAGCAAAGTCCAAATAATGTAGGAACATCAAAATTTCATATTTTATAGAACTGGATATTGAAAAAGAATCAATCTAACAAGCACATGGATTTGGAACAATCACTCCCTAGAATTTAGCTCTTCTCCCTAAAATTTAGCTTTTAGAGTTGGAGAGCCAAGCCCCTTTCTTCGAAAAAGCAATTTAATTCTCTTAATGTGATACTCTTGACAATACACCTTTTCTAGAGTTGATATCTAATTCATGGAGAGGGCTACCCAAAATGATGCCGACTGTCTGGAAGTCAAGTAAAGCGTCATGGTGTTAAGGCACCCAAAACATTAGCTCTAAAAGAGTGCATTATTACCTCACCAGTATGATGTAGCTTATTAGTCAGTGACTCTTTCTCTTAATAAGCGATGTTCTTTTTCTTTCTTTCTTGTTAAGCACATGAATCCTCTAATTAAAAACAATTCCTTTCGAGATACTGTCACGTATTAAATGTGAGTATAGTGTGTTGATAATATTATTATGGAGAAGCTCATATGGCGTGGTATTTAACCTACTTGTATGCATTTTTTAGTTCACAAGACTTGCTTCCTATATGATTATATTATAGGATGCAAGCTAAGGAATACAAAAGGTTTAGTGACCTGAACGTCGTCGTGGTGGTTGACGATGACAGGCGCAGCTGTATGGAAGACGCCGTCAACACCTTGGACAGCCTCATCGAAGCTTCCTTCTTCTCTCAGATCAGCTTTCAACATCTTCAGCCTCTCTTTGGCTCCTCTCAGTTCCCATAAAAACCCAACCTTCTCCCCATCCTCTGACACACACACAAATTTAACGTTAGCGAACTTCAATAGCCAGCTAGTTTGATACATCTCAAGAACCACTGGCCGAAATAAATCTTAAAATCTGCAAATTAAACCTGGATCTCTCACGGTCGTCCTCACAGTGTGGCCCTTGTCTAATAAAGCCTTCACAATGTATGAAGCTATGAAACCAGAACCCCCAGTGACGCAGTATTCAGGCATATCTCGATCTGTATCTTCCTTTGTATCTAATTTCCAAGTTTTATTGAGTTGATCCTTCCTCAGCCTAACCTTTGGCTTTATTCAGAGAAGCAAAGCAAAGTTCAGATCAAAGCAAGTAATAATTAACGTGGAGTATCATGAAATATGCGTTTCACTTTAATAGTATTGAAGATAAAGATGGGCAGATGATTCATTCTATTCACAGTCCTGCGTTTGACTATGAATTGTGTGAACTATCTACCTCACTTTAATGCCGCAAAATTATTTATTACTTGATTCAGATAAGTGAAATTTAATTTTAAATTTAGATATTTAAAACTTGACTTTTACTTTCTGTATCTATTTTTCTTCTTATTCACGTTTAACTAAATATTATATTAATCTATGATAAGAAAAAATTTAATTTCTTAGTCTTTATAATTTATCTTGACTTTCAAAATATTCTTACAGTTTAATAGTTTTTTTTTTTTTGCTATGCAAATGTTTAGGTGAATTAAATTTCAGGAACTTATTAGAGTTAAGACATACCTTTAAGCTCCAGGTATTGCTTGCCAACAATGTTAATTAGTTAGTCGCTGATGTGGGTGGATTTTTCTTTTCCTACTATATCTCTCTTTTTTATCTACATTTCCACCGTTATGGCGTCATTGCTTATTAACTTTCATGCATATCACTGCAGCCAAAGAGGAGATAGAGCCTGAGACAAACTGAGAGACAGAACTACTTTCGGTGTAATGATCTATACTGATTAACAATGACAAGCTGAGACCGGTCTCCCCGTTAGCTTCTTGGACCATAAGAAGCCCCTTCCCATCATTTTTTACAAGATTATTCATAGTCTATCTATGCTTTCTGTTCAAATAAACAGAGTCAAAACTCATTATGGAATTGATAGTTCCTAAACGTTTGAGTTCATATTCAATTTTAACCAAATCCATAAACTTAACTATAATCCCAGTTTCAATTCAGAAGAATAGAAGAGACTGAAAACCTAGATTCGGAATCGGCAGGGTCACACAACTCCATTGATTGATGAATTTGTAATGGGCCGTACGGTAATTATAGGCCGGCCCAGGTATTTTTGGACTCAACCCATTAGCTATGTATTGCCCCACAAAACCATTTGTGATTTCCACATTTCAATGGGGCAACAAGCTCATGGATTTTCATTGGCCCACATGGATTTTCCGAGAGCCCCGAACATTACTACAAGTAATTATCAATATTGTGGTACTATCAGCTCAAGATGACATTAATGAATTTAGGTTCAATTTATGATATTTTGCGTATAGAATAAACCTCGTTAAAAAGCGTCTCCATTTTGTCACAGGTAATTAAGCGTCCAAAACTTAACTCATCTCATCTTTGTTACACCCAAAAAAAAAAAAAAAAAGATGTCTACATTTATCCTCAATGGAGACAATATTACAATCAAATAATACTCTCGTAGAAAAAGTAAATATCAAGATTCAACATATTTATGTAAAATTTATAATAAATCACATTATTTACTATACTCAAACAATAAGCCCTCATCTGATGTCAATAAATTTGTAAGGACTATATTTACAGGAACAATCTCTTTCAAAAACCAAAGTATATATATTGTTCAATAAATATATTCCAATTGAAAATTAGCAAAAATTTACTATTTACTCTTTGTAATTTTGACTTAGTTTAACTCAGTTCTTCAAGTCTTAACTATTTAATCGGTTCGTCTTTATATTTGCATAAAATCATTCATTTCTTCACAGACTAAGTAAGTCATAAAGCTTAAGAATTAATGGATAAAACAGCTAAAACTTTGTCACGAGTTTCACATTGAAAAAGTTACTTTGAAGTGAGGAGTTTATTTTATAAAATCCCAAACCGTTGTTTTTTGCATTGTGGTTCTCCCACGAACTTACACTGTTTACACCCTTTGAGCAAATACATCCGTATACAAACATTATATGGTTGTTTTACTTCTGAGGTTGAACTCATATTTCATGTTTTATTTTACCTTCTGCCCTTTCTTTTTGGTTCTATGAACATCTATATTGTTAAAGCCTGAATTTCAGAGTGGAACATGCTAGTAGCAATAGTATCGAGTAGATTCCATATAATTAATATATTTTGATGGCCGGTATGAATAGTTGCAATAATCGATATAAATATAATGGTCCCATAATTCCCGAATAAAATAGACAAGATATTAGATATAATTTTAGCTTTTAGGTGATCATATGATGATGATGATGTATTTATACGAAAGGTGGTAGCGTATGATCTAGTTGGACTTATAGATCTTCCAAACCAGAATAATGAAGCGAACTGGTTATTTAATATATATGAGACAGTTGAAAAAGTAGTTTGTATGGTTCATATGATAGAAAGGATATATAGATCGAGGAGGGGCTTAATTGCTTGAACGGCACAAACTCAACTTTCCCTTCTGATTATGCCTTCCCATTTGCAGGTCTCTCGAAGTCTCAACTACTTGCCATCTCCTTTTCTTCTATTTGGTTTCATTTAAGTTTTGAGCCTAAGGTGGTTGGTTGGTGGTTGGTTCAATGTCACATATTAATGCAACTTCACTTTCCTAATCATTTTAACACAGAAGAACAACCGAAATTTATACTAAAATTTTTGTTGGCACTTGGCACAAATCATATAGGTTTGAATGCCGCTTTCAAAATCTTGCTTGGTGGATTTCTCCCTAAAACAAGATCTCCCCACATTTACGGATAGTTGAGTGGTTAATATTAGATAAAACCATTTGTAATTTAGAGAGAGAGAGATATATATATATATATAATACTAATTTCCATTTAAAATATAAAATTAGATAATTAATTTTATATCCAAGTACCTGCATGCTTTTTTTTCTTTGGCCAAACAAGGAACTGCGTGCTTTGAAAGATCATTAAAATTGATGTTTTTGGAGCCTTTGTTTTTCTAATTACATCAAGTGTTTTTGGATATTAACATGTCAAAATATAGATGCTTCTTTAGGCAGAGATTTTTTTTTTCTATCTATAAGATATATCGTTAAATTTTTAATATAATTAGACTATTTTTATTTTCTAGGTTGTTATTTTGTTTGAAAGTATTTATATTAAATAGGAATAAAGTTGAGATGTTATTAAACTTTAAGACAAACTTAACGAGGTTTAAAATTTTTCTTGATTTTGACAAAATTTATTAAAAATAACTTATAAATAAGATAAAAAAGTAATATGATGTACAAGACTCATGCCAGTTAAGATATATATGAAGCTGAAATTGATAAGACCGACTCAATCAATCTCAGGTAAACATTATATATGTCATTCCTGCATTTCATTAGGATTAATTTTTACTATATTTAAATTAATTATAACCGATTGATTAGGAGTGGTATTTTCGTATAGTGATTGATTAATCAGGAGAAGCATCGTTTACGAGAAAATATGTGTGCATGTGTATATTAATTATTAGGAAAATATTTAGGTCAAGTTATTTATACTTATTATGTCAAATCCTCCCATCACATATTACTACATGTTCTATTTCTTATGTGGTTGAACAACTTGGCATAATGGAACAAAAAACTTGATATAACGATTGTTCTAATTTTTTATTATCATGACCAAAAATCGATTTTTAAAAGGGGGAAATCTATTTTTTATTTACACAGAAAAGAGGGGAATCGGGTAAGGCAGCTGTCAGAATTAGAATGGAGAGGCATGATAATGACAACAGCAAATAGCATTAAATATAGGGGGGAAATCAAAGTGAAATGTTATTTTGAATGCTTTTTGTTTGACTCTCAAGCTTCGCCATACGTTCAACCAGAGGGTTGTGGAAAATAAATTGAATTTCAGTCGGCTGTCTAATTCGTCACTTTAAATCAAGTCATTAAATAAAATGGGCTCTTCATATGAACACGTAGTTAAACATGAATTTAAGTTGGCGAAAAAAGAGTTCAATATCTTATGAATAATATTAAAATAGTATATAATTATGTTGGCCAAAAAAAAAAAGGTATATAATTATGACAATGTGATCAAATATAGAAAATCCTTGTGGCTCAACTCGTTTGCATGTAGCCCCAACCAAATTTTATGGTTAAAATATAACTGAAATACGTAAAACTCAGTTGATGAAATTTTGACATAGCAAAAATAATTGACTTTAACGATAATCAAAATATTAAACATTAAGGCCTTTGTTTTAAACTTTTAAAAGTTAAAGATAGAGTTAATCTAAAACTTAGGGAGGTTTGTGTATTTTAATTTTATAATCAGGACAACGAAACGTACATAGCTAGAAGAATACAACAATATATAATTAAATGATATTGTTTATGCAACTGCATTAAATTTAAGCGTTTGGAGGCTAATTATGATTTTAAGGGTGTAAATATAGAAGAATAATAGTTCTGGCAAAAAAAAAATAGAAGAATAATTGTAATAGCTCAACTTTAATTAGTAAGTAGTGTACTGTTAATTTTTGGGTTTCACCTAAAATGTTCAACATTATTTAGGTGATAGGTTGGTCCCTGGTGGTGAAATCGTAGCACATAAGCTAATATTTCCATTGGAAAGACGATCTGTATATAACTATATCGAGTTAATATTTCACACTATTATAATTAATAAAGTAAAACAAATGGGATTGTTAAATTCCGCTTAAATTATTTGCTACATATATATAATAGATAAAATTGAGTGCAATCTGAAAGTCTCCCAAGCATATTGTTGAGTATGTTCGCGTGTGAGCTTATATAATATATCTTGATGAAAATATTTGAGTATTTATTTTTAAAATAAAATATGAAAATTAAAAGCCCAGTTCACATTTTCACTTTAGACTTATTCTCAGCAATATTTTTGTAATAATTTTCTGTCTCTACCAAATTAAACATATTACATATTGCTGGAGAAAAGTCCAAAAGTACAGAGAAGTCGGACTAGGATAAGAGAGGGAAGTGATACCTAAGAAAGAGTAGCAACTCCTGAGAAAAAAGAAGAGAGAAAAAACTTCTTTTAGGTGAATTGGATCTTGTGAGCTTACTAGGACAAGGTCTGCCTCCAAGTTCAGAGAGCACTTATAAATATACTTATAGATCACCCATTAACAAAGTTCTCATATTGACAGTAAGATTTGAATTCATAATCTTATAAGTTATAAGTTGACTCCTTACCAACTAAACTAATTTTTGTTAGTCTTTTTTTTTTAATTTTTTTTTAATTGGGTGATAAACCCTTGTTAGTATGTTTAGTTACATTTTACTTTCAATTAAAATTTACCGGGCCGCAAGCGCAACATAGCAGGTTGTGCTGTCAAAAAGCTTCAAACCGCGATGAGCCTTCCCCACTTGACGACTCACAGTAGTTTATTTTTACTATTTATACCCTCGAGGGGGTGGGCAGTTCAAGTTCCAATAAATAAACTGTGCATAATGAAGTTAAAATTTTACAGATTATTTAGATAAAGATTGGCAAGGAAAGTGGCAACTGACAAGTGGGAATCTTTGCATTTTTGTCTCCATAAAGTTTTATGAACTTAATTAATTTCATTATTAGTTCTTTTTCATTTTTGGTTTTCATCCTACACCAACTCTCAATTATACCCTTCTTGTCTCTTTAGTATAGGAGCTAATTATATAGTTAATATTAATCCTATATATAATACTTATTTCGCATGTTTATTAATTTTTTTTATGTTAACCCTATTGATATTCCCTCAAAAACAATCAATTAGAAGAAGAAGGGAGAAAATCAAGGAAGATACTTATGATGTTTAAGAAAAAATACATCATATTAACTAATTTAACTAATATCCTTAATCTACTCAAATTAGTTAATTAAGTCTTATATTAAAGAAAAAAAAGTATCATATTTTCCTAATTCATAATAAAGTCTAATTCAATGACAACGTTTAGATAAAAAATAACAGTTGAAAAGCTAATTAGAATGAGTATACATTTAGTCTTCTAACTTTGTATAAAATTTTAATTTAGTTCATTAACTTTAAAAATGTATATTTTTTGTCATTTAACATGAAATCGTTAGGTTTAAATGATAATTTTTTCTTTAGGATCATTTTCAAAATTAAACTTAATATATTAGTGTTTAAGAATGTTTTATCAACATTCAAAATTCAATATCATATTTTTTTGTTAAAAATTTTAAATTTAAAGGATTAAAAGTATACTTTTTAAAGTTAAGGGATCAAATTAAAACCCTATAAAAAAATTAAATGGCTAAATATATATATTCTAACCTAATTAAAAAAATTTATATTATCAAAATAAGTAAACAATTTGTATTATGTATAGCTTTCTAAATATGCATTTGTCAATTAAAGCTATTGTTATACTAGTATTAATTATATGATAAATCGACTAGAAGAATAAAATGGAGGAGAAATATTGAATACCCAATATATTATTAAATTGGATTTATATTACTTAACTAAATTTTAAAAAATAACTTATATTAGTAATCGGAGGAGTATATAAGTTGGAAAGCCGCAACTTAAGCTAAATAATATATGATTACCTCTATACATATATAGAATCTTACACGAGTTAGTCTGGTCGCCTTTTCTATTCGACCGTCATACTATTTATCGCTTTTAATATAAAAAAGTTAATTAATTTTAAAAAAATTAAAATTAAAAAAAATACTTTAAATTATTATATTGATCTTTTTCTCCAAATTAATTTGTTCACTTTATAAACTAATATATAACATAATGATACATATAAATATTTTACAGAGATTATGTAACATATGTTATAATTAAATAATTTTAATTTTTTTAAATTAATTAATTAGGTTTTATATTAAGGACTAAAATTAGTATTACCTGATCTTGTAGTTAATTTATTACTATATATACCAAGATTATAAAGTTTATTGTATTCCACCATTATCAAGTCTTAATTTCATGTATACCATTTTTATGCCTAATATTTTGCGCAAATTAACAGTAAGGGTGCGCCACAAATATGACATTTCCCATAAAATGGCACATATCACTTATCAAAATATAATATCATTTACATATTTACATACACACTCCCCACTAAAAAAAAAAGAAAAAGAAAAACAGAGAGACTTTAGAATCGGGTTCAGCTCAGCATGCCTAAGCCCTCATTTTTATTAATTTTTTCTATATAGTATTTTTAACTAATTATAAAACTTCCTAAATAATCGAAAAAACTCTTAAAAAATCATTTTTAATAGGATAATTTTCATATTTCACAAAAAATAATTAAGTTTAACTAACTTTATCAATTTATGTAAATTTATTATTACGCGACTATGTTATAAATTTATAAGAACCAGAGGGTATAATACTTTAATTTGTGAGAAGAGGAGTGTCCCTATTATCAAACATGTGCAATTATACTTTTATAAAAAAAATTGCAATTGCTAAAATACCTTCCTATGATTTAATTCATCTTTCTAACTAAATCTGCTAATTGATCTTCTTCTCTTGATTTCTAGCAAGGCTTCAATTTCCATTTTCCAACTCGTTCACCCAAAAATCTTGTGGAGAAGAAGATGACAAGTATATTGTTTTGGATGGAATGGGTTGTTTTATTTATAGTCAATGTCAAGTAAAATACGATAAATCAAATTAAAACACACAATCTTACACATAGATTAATTTGGTGAGCTTGCACAAGTATCTTAACAATATCTCGATTATTACTGGCAGTTATTTAAAAATGGAACGGGTGTTGAAATTTTATACCCAAATTCAAATAGAAAATTGAGACGAACAATCATACATACAAGAAATTGAGTAAAGACAATAAAGCAGCAAGAATTGAAAAGACACATCTTTACCTAAATTCAACTATGCTTTATAAAAAATTAAGAATATCTCATCAATTCAACCCCTTGAAGTTGATCACTAGAGCTATGTTGCTCCTACTACCTGCAGTCATAATTATAAGATCTTATTTGTAAATTACAAATGAGGTCTTATAATTCAGATCAGAGGTAATATCTTTTTTTAAAAAAGATAGTCTTAGAAAAACTTCGAGAATATATATAGTAGATTCGTGATCTCTGCTGATATATACTCCCATGAACTTCGAGAATATATAGTACATTCGTCATATTTCTTTCTTTTTTTTTTGAAGGATTTGGAGACGTATCTAAAATCTAATGAATTATATGGCATGCTCACACGATGTAGAATCACATAACAGATGTTAAGAGTTAATTACACAACAAATGTCGCCGAATGGAAGAAAGGAAGAGTCAACCGGAAAAAAAAGTCATTGAGAGTTCTTTTTAAGTTTTTACAAAGTGACTCCCTAATCAAACTCATATTTTCCTGCCTGTGACGTATGGAAAATCATAAGGATTCATGTTATCAAAACATAAAAGTAATACTCCTTCTCTAAATCCATGTATTTCGTGATTCGCATAGTAACTACATTTGTATTAGGTTTGAGCCCTAATTCACTAGATATAACCCATCAGTATCTGAAAATGTATAGGTGGATGGATACAGATTATCTAAAATCGCCGAAAGGGGGCAAAGAATTTTATGATAGATCCCTAATATTATTCCATATTACTCTCTTAAAATGTACAGATGCATGAACAAAGATTTAAATGCAAGGATTGAATGAACAGAACTGGAAGTGAACACCTGCAGGAAAATACAAAAGAACAATGAAGAGATGGATGAAACCATATGTGACGTAGGGCTTTGTAATCAACTTAACTCCCTCGCACTTATCAGATAGCCTAACACTATATATTCATGTAAAGTATAGGGCAAAGAAGGAGGAGGAGGAAAAGAGGAAGGTACAGACGTAGTTAGTTAATACGATGCAAAATAAATGTAATTGTGCAATAATACCAACCATACAATATAATGCAATTACTTCAGACGAAAGGGACGCTTTAATTAATAAGAAAGAAAAATAAAGAAAAGAAGAATTTAGAGGTAGCAATATTGCATGGCTGGATGAGAATGTGTAATTAAATAGTGAGAATGGCATGTGGAAATATTGGCGTCGATGAATTGCCAACTGTTGTGACATACTCCTCCCAACAGCCACCTTCTCTTCTCATTTACTAATAACGCTTCCATTACTTTTTCTTCCACACACAGCTTTTCTTCTCATTCTAACTACACCTATTAATGTTTCCAAATTAATTAATATTGCTCTTGAGGATGCTAGTTAAGTACTTTGGTAAAGAGAGAAATTTTTTATACGGATATATAATTTTGCCCCTAATTTATTATTGTGTTGACTTTGTTCTTATTAAATATAACATATATTAAATAGGATAATGTTAAACAATTATTAGAGTTATTGGCTTATTAAAATGTAGTGTTAATTATACCCTCTTAACATCCATTGTCTTAAGTCAAATAAATTATAAAATTGAAAGCCTAAGAGAATCTTCTCGATATTTGAACTTAATTAATGCCCTATGATTGATTGTCATTTCTATGTCACTTCACTACTGCAAGAAAATTTATGTATAAGAGAAATTGAAGATATGATTAGTTCCTAAAGTATGACATTTGTATTGATGCAAGTAAGTATAAAGAATCAATCAACATTAATCAATAAAATTAGTTGAAAATCAAGTGGTTTGAAAACCGTTTACAGCTCCATTCATCTTAAAGTTTATGCACGATAATTATTGTTTACTTACTGGTGCAGCGGATAGGCAAAAATGGGAGAAATTAAAGATGCCCCTACATAATTCATGGACAAATTACTTTTATACTGTTTAAAATCCAACTTAAATGCCCTTGTACTTCATTTGTAGTTTTGTACCCATGTAAACTTTATAATACTAAATACACATGGGAGTATACTCCAATATATTTAAACCTTTTAACTTAAATGCCCTCTAGTTCTTATTACAGGGATTTCTCCTAGAAGGTTTAAAAATGTTAGTTAAAAATAATAAATATATAAGATATATACACATATTTTTCCAATCATACCCTTATTTGTAAGAAAATATACTTGAGAGATAACAAGTGAAAATTTATTGTAAAAAAAAAAAATAAGTGGCATATATTTAATAGGCGGAAAAGTAGAAATAATATTCTAAAATTTTAAACAAAGAGGATTTTTTTATATTTAAGGACATCATTATGAGAAGAATTATTTTTTTTAATAAAAGGGGACTGAAGGAGCATCACTTAAATTTTATGACAAATATAATATTTTTAGATGATTTTATTATATTTTCGTTAGAAGGTCCTTAATAATAAGGACTAGAAGGAGTTTTTTTTCCCACCTCCACTAGAAGGAGTATATTATTTGAATATTGCATTTGTTTTGTTAAATTGAATGCATCACCTTGCCCATTAAAATTTGAAGCGATATAATTGATATTTGGCCTAAATTTGAAATTGAAAAATATTATTGAAAAGTATAAGAGGGTCCACTAATTGATTGACACGGAGGACGCCCTTGTGTTGTTCGAAGTTGATACAGTAATAAGTGCTTGACACGTGGCTGCACGTCGACTCAACTGACCCAACAAACTTAACCATATTTAGACCACGAAAATGCATGTGCAGACCGTCTTCCAAACTGAGCTGGCTAGCGACCTTTTTCACGAGTTACCCCTTCCACGCTTGGGTTCATAAATTATTGAGCATGCACATGAAATAAACATATAATCCAAATCTACCATGTCACTTAAGAAAAATATGTATTTGAAACAATCCCCCAAAAAGCAAAATAAATAGAAACAGAGATACTTCTTGTGTCCTTAATATAAGATCTATTTAACTAATTTGGTTAGATTAAGAAAATTAGGTATGTTAATTAATTATAAGAAATATGACATGTTTTTCCTAAAACACCATAATCATCTTTCTTAATATTCTCTCTCTCTTTTCTACTTGATTATGGTTGAGTGAGTATCCATACGAGTAATTTATGAAAAATTGATAAATATGAGAAATAGATCTTATATTTAGAATCAAAATCAATTGAATAATTAGCTCTTATATCAATTAAGGACCAGAGGAGTAGTAAATAAATAAATAAAAGTGCATCTACCACTATGATATTTTATAGGTGTATCTAATATCCCTATGTTATTCTTTAAGTTCCACCTAGCACCTCAATCTTTAGGGTGTTGGATATAATTAAAAAAAAAAAAAAGAGATCAAAGCACTAGATGCACCATAAATAATATTAACATGCCAGAAAAATGTACACTTGAAAGATAAGATCAATGTGTTAGATGCACACTTGTCCTGAGAAAAAAAATCTAATTATAAGACACTTTGTAAAATATAATTTTTAAAATAACTCACCTCACAAAATGTATGAGTATCTCCGAATTTTTTGAAAAAAAGATATGCCCTTCATTTGATCTAGGAATTTTGACTTTATAATGGGAAAAAAATTCCTGACACCGTTCAATAACTCTAATAACAAGGGCAATTTTAGAATATTGTGATAATTATTAGAAAATTAAATAATTTATTTTAATAACTTCTCTTAGTTGTTGTAATTTAGTTAAAAATATTTTATCGATAGGACTGGATTAAGTACTAGCTCCTTCATCGTTTTCAATTACAAAGTCCTGAAAAAGAAAATAACGATAAATCACTTTAATACCAATATATTATTAACGCTCAAAACCAGCTGGCGTTAACCCCCACCGCCCCATCCCAACACCAATAATAATAATAATAATAAATTCCAGCCGAGCGGTCAAAGGCTTTTAAAAATGTATGCATATCTTTTTGGCCGGTTATTATAATGTGTGCAAATAAAGTTTGAAATGAGCCACATTATTCGCATTCCATAAACAATAAATCTCTTTATATAATATTACCTAGGATCTTTAATATAAAAGTTAGTTTAACTTTCAATTTGATTCTAAATATAATACGCTAATTTACTTTGTTTTTCATATTTATCTATTTTTTTTAAGTTAGTCTTTGTAGTAGTTATACATATTAAATATTTCATCAAATGACACTTGATTAGCATGAGTATTTTAAGAAAGACAGTACTTATTTATTATAAAAAACTAACTCAATTAATTTTTTTAATCTACTCAAATTAGTCAACTAGTCATTAAGGTTTATTTGGCCAACCTTCAAAACCATGCTTTTGAAATCCAAACCAAACTTGCCAAACACGAGAAAAAATTGACAAACCATGGTTTTGGACTCAAAACTATGGTTTCAGAAAAAGTGAATTCATTCTGCTTCTGGCTCAAATTGGAGAGTATGATTCTGCCTGTCAAAGTAGATCCAAACAGTAATATGACTTTAACACCCATTAATTATTTTTTTTATAAACATATTTAATCTTATATTTTATAAATATATATACACATATTATTTATTTATTTATTATATTATCTTATATATTATTAATTATGTTGGTAAAAAATATATTATTAACAATTTTATTTCTTCAAATTAAAATATATTATAAAATCTATTTTTATGTAATTATCATATTAATATATGTATTTTTTTTAGTAATTTGCACATATAAAAAGTGTTTTTGATAACAATTATCCAAACACTCTCACTTTATCAGAATCACTTTTTCACAAAATCTGTTCTTTCCATAATCTATTCTTCAGAAGCTATTTCCCAAACCATAGTTTGGTTTCATCCAAATACCCTTTTATATTAAGGATCGGAGGTAGTATAAACCAGTTAGGTTAAATTAAAAGAACAGTAATTTTCTAACGAGATCATTTTTCCACCATAGTTTAGTCTTCAGTTGGGGGGGGGGATGTGTTAACCTTGCCTTTTTAATCTTTCCAAAATTGAAGTGATTAAACTAACCATCTTGGTTCTTGATATCTTAGCTCATTCTGTTTTAATTTACAAAAATGAAGAAAGGTAGCATAGAAAGCTAATCTTTGGGAAAATAAAAATTAAAACAAACTTATTACACTAACTTTTTTTAAGACTTTCGTTTTCTGCTCTAAAATACGACAGCTTCTTAGTTTTTATTCCAAGCGTAATATTTTTTGTAAGGTAGGATGCAATATATAGTAGCCATTATCAAACAGAGTTAATTTATGTAAAAGTAGGTGAGGAACTAGAGGATACCTATTATCTCATCTTTTAATAAAATTAAATAGGGGTATGTTTGTAAAATAAGTATTTTTTTAAACTAAAGTTGTTAACTATTACCTCGAATTCTTAATATAAGAGTTAAATAATAAACTTACAAATATTAAAAAAAACTAGTTAAAATAGTTATTTGTAATAAATATCCTAGTTTTTCTAAACTGTCTTATTTATTCATGTACATTGAAATTGAATACGTGTAGTCAATATTTTGAGCAAGAGTTGTAAATCTGAAAAGAAAAGCGTATTGAAGTCTTGCACTACCTTCCTAATTACAATATCTAGTTTGTAGTACATTATAGTAATGTTATAATACACTACAAATTAGATCTTATAATTAAGATTAGAGGTAGTATTTCTTACTCAACAAGATTGAATTAAAAATGTCATATAATTAGGATAAGAGTATTTCACAATAAAAATAAACAAGCCTAATTAATTTGGTTAGAAAAAAGCATAATTAATTCTTTAAAGAATTATCAAATATTCCTTCAGTCCTTAATATAGAAACTAATTGTTAACTTTGGTCCTAAATATAAGACATATTTTTCACATTTATCAATTTTTTTAAATTATCTCTATGGATACTCCCGTAATTATAATCAAATAAGTGAGGAAGGGAGGATATTAAGAAAGATAATTATGGTATTTTAGAAAAAACATGTCATATTTCTTATAATTGACTAACTTACATTACTTCTTTAATTTAATCAAATTAGTTAAATATGTCTTATATTAAGGACCGGAAGAGTAGTTAACATTAATGGTCTTTGGTAAAAATAAAAGAAAACTGACCCAACAAACTTAACCATGCTCAGAACACGAAAATGCATGTGCAGACCGTCTTCCAAACTGAGCTGGCTAGCGACCTTTTTCACGAGTTACCCCTTCCACGCCTGGCTTCATAAATTATTGAGCATGCACATGAAATAAACATATGATCCAAACCTACATGTCACTTTAGAAAAATATGTATTTGAAGCAACCCCCAGAAAGCAAAATAAATAGGAACAGAGGTACTCTTCTGATCTTTAATACAAGATCTATTTAACTAATTTAATTAGATTAAGAAAGTTAGATAAGTTAGTCAATTATAGAAAATATGATATGTTTTTCCTAAAACACTATAATTATTTTTCTTAATATCTTCTCTCCCTTTTCTACTTGATTATGGTTGAGTGAGTATCTATAGGGGTAATTTAGAAAAAATTGATAAACATGAGAAATAATTGTTATATTTAATATCAAAATTAACTCAATAATTAGGTCATCTATTAAGAACAGAAAAAGTAGTAAATAAATAAATAAAAGTGCATCTAACACTGATATTTTATAGGTATATCTAATATCCCTATCTTGTTCTTTAAGTTCCACCCAGCACCCCAATCTTTAGGGTGTTGGATATATAATAAATAAGATTGGGGCGTTGGATGCACAGAAAAAAATAAGATCAAAATGCTAGATGCACCATAAATAATATTAAGATTCTACATGCCAAAAAAATGTACACTTGAAAAATAAGATTAATGTGTTAGATGCACATTTGTCCTGAGAAAAAAAATCTAATTATAAGATACTTCATAAAATATAATTTTTAAAATAACTCACCTCACAAAATGTATGAGTATCTCCGAATTTTTTGAAAAAAAGATATGCCCTTCATTTGATCTAGGAATTTTGACTTTATAATGGGAAAAAAATTCCTGACACCGTTCAATAACTCTAATAACAAGGGCAATTTTAGAATATTGTGATAATTATTAAAAAATCAAATAATTTATTTTAATAACTTCTGTTAGTTGTTGTAATTTAGTTAAAAATATTTCATCGATAGGACTGGATTGAGTACTAGTTCCTTCATCGTTTTCAATTACAAAGTCCTGAAAAAGAAAATAAAGATAAATCACTTTAATACCAATATATTATTAACGCTCAAAACCAGCTGGCGTTAACCCCCAACGCCCCAACCCAATTCCAACTAAAAAAAAAAAATCCAGCCGAGCGGTCCAAGGCTTTTAAAATGTACGCATATCTTTTTGGCCAGTTATTATAATGTGTGCAAATAAAGATTGAAATGAGCCACATTATTTGCATTCCATAAACCATAAATCTCTTTATATAAATTACCTCCAGTCCTTAATATAAGAGTTAATTTGACTTTCAATTTGATTCTAAATATAATATACCAATTTAATTTGTTTTTCATATTTATTTATTTTTTTCAAGTTAGTCTTTGTAGTAGTTGTACATATTAAATATTTCATCAAATGACACTTGATTAGCATGAGTATTTTAAGAAAGACAGTACTTATTTATTATAAAAAAGTAACTCAATTAATTTTCTTAATCTATTCAAATTAGTCAACTAGTTTTTATATTAAGGATCGGAGGTAGTATAAACTAGTTAGATTAAATTAAAAGAACAGTAATTTTCTAACGAGATCATTTTTCCACCATAGTTTAGTCTTCAGTTGGGGGGGGATGTGTTAACCTTGCCTTTTTAATCTTTATCTAAAAATTGAAGTGATTAAACTAACCATTTTGGTTCTTGATATCTTAGCTCATTCTGTTTTAATTTACAAAAATGAAGAAAGGTAGCATAGAAAGCTAATCTTTGGGAAAATAAAAATTAAAACAAACTTATTGCACTAACTTTTTTTAAGACGTTCGCTTTCTGCTCTAAAATACGACAGCTTCTTAGTTTTTATTCTTACAAATATTAATAAAATTAATTAACATAGTTATTTGTAATAAATATATCTTAGTTCTTCTAAACTGTCTTATTTATTCACGTGCATTGAAATTGAACATGTGTAGTCAATACTTTGAGCAACAGTCATAAATCTGAAAAGAAAAGTGTATTGAAGTCTTGCACTATTCCCGCTCCTAATTATAATATATAGTTTGTAGTACATTATAATAATGTTATAATACACTAAAAATTAGATCTTATAATTAAGATTAGATGTAGTATTTCTTACTCAACAAGATTGAATTAAAAATGTCATATAATTAGGATAAGAGTATTTCACAATAAAAATAAACAGGCCTAATTAATTTGGTTAGAAAAAAGCATAATTGATTCTTTAAAGAATTATCAAATATTCCTTCGATCTTTAATATAGAAGCTAATTGTTAAGTTAACTTTGGTCCTAAATATAACACATATTTTTCATATTTATCAATTTTTTAAAATTATCTCTATGGATATTCCTCCAATCATAATCAAATAAGTGAGGGAGAAAGGATATTAAGAAAGATAATTATGGTATTTTAGGAAAAACATGTCATATTTCTTATAATTGACTAACTTACCTAACTTCTTTATTTTAATCAAAGTAGTTAAATGAGTCTTATATTAAGGACCGGAAGAGTAGTTAACATTAATGGTCTTTGGTTCAAAAAAAAACATTAATGGTTTGAAAACAAAACATCGAAGTGATGTGAGAAAAATAAACATTAGTCCGAGAAAAGGTAAAAGAGATCGATAAGTAAAGCATTGTCCCCAGAATTGGGCAATCGATATTCAACCGCTTAGACTTTTTTTTTTTTTTGGTTGATACTTTCCATTATTGTACCAATATGATTGCCCATAATATAACTTGTTCATAAAGATATAATTTACTGTAAGTTTATATTTGATATGTGATATTTAAATCAATCATACAAATCAAACCCTATAGTCTATGTCCTTTACCTGTTTTTTTTTTCTCGTTTTCAAATGACTACAACGCTAATTTTAATTAGTTGGCCAAAACCAAAAACAACATTACAAGGCAATGACGTAAATTGGCTGTCTGATTCATTACCCAACATGTGGAAAAGCGGATCATTAGTGAGTGTTTATAATCATGGTTATCTAAACTATTCAAGAATATGCTAATATTTCCCAACTGTTATTGCTTCTGCTAAAGAAAATTTTGATCCAATAAAAGGCTGACACATTCAAAAATAGTAGTTTAGTTTGGTTATCCACGAAAAACAATCCGAAGACTAATTAAGGTTGTCTGGATTTTCTGGGTTCCAGGACGGGGAAAACGACAGATGAACCTAGCTAATAGAAATAGAGAACTATATATGTATGGGGATGAGATAAAATATCGTTTTCAAAGATTGAATATCGATCAAAGTAGGTTAATTACACTACAACCCCAACTTCCAACCCTCTCTCCTACTGCAATATAATGACAGCTTCAAGCCATTATTGTCTACTATTTACAAACCAAGCAATTAACTTGCACGGAACAACACAATAATATAATCATCAAACGTTCCAAATCCTTTGGAATTTCTTGCGGTGTGCCGAACAATGGTCCAACGTTGTATATTTCTCTCTCTTCTCATCCATGTCAAAAATAAAATTTATAAAGAGCAGTACTATACTCTTCACAAATACTATAAATAGTACTCCTCCGATCTTTAATATAAGATCTAATTGTTGAGTTGATTTTCATCTTAAATATAAGATATATTTCTCATATTTATCAATTTTTCTTAAATTACCCCTATTGATACTCCCTCAAGCATAATTAAGTAAAAGAGGGAGAAAGGATATTAAGAAAAATGATTATGGTGTTTTAGGAAAAACATGTCATATTTCTTATAATTAACTAACTTACCTAAATTTCTTAATCTAATCAAATTAGTTAAATAAGTCTTATATTAAGGACTAAAAGAGTATAAATTCTCTCATGTTGATAAAAACAGCATAAATTCAAGTCAGCTGAGGTTAGCTCAGAAGGTGTGGGTAAAGATTAATGGTTCAAACTTCAAACCTTCTTTTTATGTGAAAAGGTACAAATTCTCTTTAATTTCCTAATGTTCTTTTCGTTTTTTAAAATATTTTTCTAAACATTTCATTGGCTTCATGTAATTTTATTTTCCGACGTTTCTCCAGATTTGTTTTCTTTTTCACCTGATATTTCTGCATACAATTTATAGGGTTCTAAGTGTTAAAAAATAAGTATAATTTAAAACAATGCAATAAAAAAAGAACTAGTATAATATATTATAAAATATAAAATATATAATAAATTACACTATTTCATACTCATAAGTCGTCATAAACAATAAAATTTATTTCAACGTAACGCTCCTATAAAAACATTTCTAATTAATTTATCATGACAAATAGGCGCAACTCATCATTGGATAATTGGTAATATGCCAATATACCATAGCATCATATTTTGGGGTATTACGCGTGTGGCCCCAAACCTGGTTCTGGCTTGTAAACCCCATCCAATCACACCTTAATCCATCTTATAAGCAAACAAAGTATAGGATTGCCTTTTTTTTCACCAAAAAGGTATACGGTTGACTTGAATAAAACAATTGCACTATGATAAAAAAAATTTAATCTCAAGATTAAAACATAATTAATAAAAAGTAATTATTGAAGAATAATGATATAAACATGATAAATTTCGAATACCTCATTTTTGTGCTTTAAGAAATAAATGGAAACAGGCCAAAATTTTATGTGAAAAAAATAAACACTTTTTACGTAGAAAACACATATATGGACAGGAAATGCTTAATAGTAAATAGAAAATATTACTGTTATATAAAGTATATGTAATACTGAATTTTATTTAATTGATATGCTTACAATTCATGTATAAAAAGAGGTTAACACTTACAAAATCTTTTCAATATTATTATAAAATATAATATTCATAATAACTCTATTAGTTATAATTTTATTATGTGATTAAATGCCTATCAAACACACACAAAGAGAGCCGAACCAATGGCAGTTAGGTTTGATGGAAGGGGATAATCTTTGACAATACAACAAATCAAGAGTTAAATTCCTATTAAAAGAGATACTTATATTTAATGCTCAATAATATCTTAAATAGGACTGCCTCCATCATCTAATTTTGTGAAAATATACTTTGCGTTTTTTAAATTTTTTTGCCAGCATGTGTTTTTTTTATAGAAAGCAAGAAATGGGGGAAAAAAAATGAACGACAGAAAGAAAGAAAATGATTGCCAGCCAGCCATCTCCATCTTTCTTAGCTGCAGATTATAGGGCATTTAATATTCACTGGCCAGCCACTTGTTTCACCAATTAGATATTAAGTGCACGCGAGAAGACTTAGTCTTGCATTATCAATCTCAAGAAGACAACGTTGGATCAATCATGTCATTAGGTGAAAAAAGATCGTTGTCATTGACGGTTTCCTTATTTTTTAACCCCTTCATATCTATCTATGGTATGAATTATACTCCCTTCAATACTATATATAAGATACAAATACTCAATTATGTAAATAAAAAAGTTGATTAAAAGTGATTAAAGGTGATAAATGTTTAAGAAATATATATATTTTAAACACATCCTTATTTATGAAGACAATAAGAAACACAATGAATAGGGAAAAAGAAAGTGAGAGAGAATATGTGCAAAAGTAAACGAGATAGAGTCTATCAAATGAAAGAGAATACTAAGAAACGTTCTCATATTTAGTACATGATAATATCTTAAATATGATTGTCTCTTCTCTAATATATAATAACTCTTAGCTATATAATAATAAACACAAAGATATGCAATTAATAGGATAAAAATGAAAAGAAATAAATAAAATTTTTAGACATGTGCAAAATTTTATTTATAAAAAAGACCAACTCTATTCTAAAATTGGAAGTTTGGAACAGAATCACCAACTCAATTCTTTTTGTTTTTTGTTTTTATTTATTTGACCGTGACTGCGACAGTGACTCAATATAATTCATCTCTACGGATTTATTGTTATCGTATGTTTACTATCACCACTTCTCCAGTAAAGAATGGTTATGGTTTGATGAAATTTGATAATCTGCTTTTTAATATAAAAGCTAGTTTGACTTTTAATTTAATCTTAAATATAAAACCCAATTTATTTTGTCTTTTATATTTATTCACTTTTTTGAAAATAATCCTTGTAGTGGTTGCGCATGTTAAAAGTTTCATCAAATGGTAGTTTTAGTTAATACAGATAATTATCAAAGGTATTTTAGGAAAAATAATACTTATTTATTACAAATAATTAACTTAACTAATTTTTTTGATCTCATCAAATTAGTTAATTAGATCTTATGTTAATGATTGAAGATAGTATTATATAACTTGAATAACCAAGAGTTGAATTAATAATTAATTACACATTAATTCAATGTGCACAATGTATACACATACACAAATAAGTCCAGGAAGTTTCACAGGCCTGCCACATGCATAAGTAAATGTATAACTGAAGAAATAAGTCTTCTTAATTATATTATATTAAAAATTTAACTGATTAAAATATATATACCTTAAATATACGTGGTGAAAATACCGCTACTCCTTTACGAATTAAAAAAAAAATCCCAAAACATAACAAGCTAGGCCAAGCTCATTAAACTGTTTCGGGTCATAAATTTAGTTCAGACACAGAAAAAAAATTCATAAAATGTATCTATAGAGAATGGAACATACTAGATGTATAAATATTCTTTCTGTGGACAACAATTACTACGTTGCTTTTTCAGTTATCGACATAAATAGAAAATGTTAAAGAAACAAACTCTCGTGCCTTGTATACTTGAGATTGTGATATGAGCATGTTTTTTTTTTTGGCCCTTTGAAACTTTAAGTTGTTGTGTTAATACGTTATTATATATTGTACTTTTCTTTTCATTTAAACCTCGATAATTAGCACATAGACAAAAATTTAACGGCGGGGATATGAAGAACTAATAATCGATGTGCTGTGTATATTTCTTTGACTTCATTTTTCTCTTCGAACGTGGGAACGCATGGCCAAGATTACTGTCTTTCATGTTTCCCAAGAATTGACAAATATGAAGAAGTCAATGATATTTGCATGTGTGTATATATTGGCAGCTTCGAAATGATGTTTTCCTTACCATGTGACAATATAATTATTTCAAATTAACCGCACAATAAATGCTTTCATACCACACCCGTCCTTACTATAAATCATTTCCTAAATACTAAAGAATGCAGTAAATTAATAAAATTTTTCAAATTTATTTTTATTAAAGTTTTCTCTCCCTCTTTTCATTTACTAAATTATTCTCATATTATTTCTTTTCTCTCTCTTTTTTAATGAGAATTAAATAAGAATAAAATTAAAAAATAGTCTAGTGAGTTATATTTAGGATAAAAATTTTTCTTGTAAATAACTTGTAATAAGAACCTAAGTGATATAGTCACTGTATGTATAAATCACATTGCTATAAAATTTAATTATTTCGCGTTTCACCCCTCCAATTTGTGATAAAGAGTTGGAAAAATGCCAATAAAGAAGCTGAAAAATGTGCTATTCCAAATCAGGTATCTAAGAGTTGAAAATGACAGAAAAGAAAGTAATATCTGATATGGTATTTTCCAAATGTAGTTACATAACTGAAATGCCATTATATGAAGAAGTTTATTGACAAGTTCTGAATCAGCAATGACAAGTGTTAAATAGCAAATGACAAGAAATATATTAACAATAACAAGTTATTTATTAACAAGTTATGAACTAGCAATGACAAGTGCTGAATAGCCAATGACAAGAAATGCACTGTCAGTAACAAGTTCGATAGTTTTTTTTTTTCCTTTTCAAATATGATACAAGGACATTTTAGTCATTTGACTCTATATGCAAAATATTAGATCAAACATCTTCTCTGTCATTTTCAATTCTTAGATGCCTGAATTGGAAAATAATAATTTCATGGTTATTTTTATGGAATTTTCCATATAGAGTTTAAAAAATTGGTTTTCCAAGTAACATTTTAGAGCATATAAAAAAAAATTATGTCTATTTCTACCGAGATTTTTGTTATAAATTGATGTTAGGTTCTAAAAATTTCTTATGTGATCACAACTAATAGTACTCCTCCAGTTTATAATATATTCAAATTAATTAATTAAATTTTGTAACAAAGAATGAAGGAGTTATAATAGATTGATCAAATGAGTAGTGCACCAAAAGATTATATAATTTTTCAAAAAGGTACTTAATCATTGTCTATCTAAGCAATCTATAACAGTTATATCTATATGTGTTATATTTAAATAAACTTATAATAAATTATAAACCGCAATGGAGGCGCACCTGGCAAGCTTACTAGCGAGTTATTTTTTTTGTTTGGTCCCATTTATAATCAATCATCTTTCTAATTATTTAATTTTCGCAGAGATCCATGGCACGCGGTTTTATTGTTGATGTATGTGGGGGAAGATGATCGATGTCACCCAAAGTTGGTAATAAAACAAGACAATCTTGGACTTTGATTTGCATATCCCACGTTTAATGATGAAAAGTAACACAACCACATTGGCCTACAAATAAACAATAATGAAATCAAGCCAACGTGGATGCATGGGACGATCAGATAATTTTCGGAAAAAAAAAAAGAAAAGAAAAGTGGATCATATAAATGAAGGGTCTTTCAATAAGGAATTACCTGTGAAAAAATATGAACAAGTAAGATTAGAGGTTGTGGAAAAGAAGAATTAATAGCGAGGTTAAGGGAGCGTTGAAGTGACGTCACGTTCTTCATTTATTCTCTTCATCTAACTTGGCCCCCCTTAGCCTTTAAAACCTCACCCAACCCTTCCCTTCTCATTCTCAAATCTCAATTCTCAAAAACTTCCCGTTCCCCCTCCTTCTCCTCCTCCTTTCTCTTTGTTAATTTATATTATCAGTTTTTTCAAGTCTTGAAGATGCCTCCAGTCTTGCCGGAATTCTCCAACTCAGTTAGGCTCAAGTACGTGAAACTTGGGTATCAATATCTTGTAAATCACATTCTCATCTTCGCTCTCATACCTGTGATGGTTGCTGTCTCGATCGAGCTTCTCCGTTTAGGCCCTGATGAGATTCTGAAACTCTTGAATTCTCTTCACTTCGACCTTGTTCAAATCCTCTGTTCTTCATTCCTCATCATTTTCATCGCCACCATCTACTTCTCCTCCAAGCCTCGCACCATTTTTCTTGTTGATTACGCCTGTTTCAAGCCTCCGGTGACATGTCGCGTTCCTTTCTCCACCTTCATGGAACATTCCAGGCTCAACCTCAAGGACAGCCCGAAGAGCGTCGAGTTCCAAATGAGGATTCTCGAACGTTCCGGCCTCGGTGAAGAGACATGCCTCCCGCCGGCGATTCATTATATTCCTCCCAAGCCCACCATGGAAGCCGCCAGAGGCGAGGCCGAGCTTGTTATATTCTCCGCCATGGATTCACTGTTTGAGAAAACCGGCCTGAAACCTAAGGACATCGATATTCTCATCGTGAATTGTAGTCTGTTCTCTCCGACGCCGTCGTTGTCGGCGATGGTGATTAACAAGTACAAGCTGAGGAGTAATATCAAGAGCTTCAATTTATCGGGGATGGGTTGTAGCGCGGGGTTGATCTCCATCGACTTGGCTCGTGATCTTCTTCAGGTGCATCCGAACTCGAACGCCGTCGTGGTGAGCACGGAGATTATTACTCCGAACTATTACCAAGGGAACGAGAGGGCCATGCTTCTGCCGAACTGCTTGTTCAGAATGGGCGGCGCGGCTATACTGTTGTCGAACCGGAGGTCGGAACGCCGGCGAGCCAAGTACAGATTGGTCCATGTGGTTCGAACCCACAAGGGAGCCGATGATAAAGCGTATAGGTGTGTGTTTGAAGAGGAGGATAAAGAAGGGAAGGTGGGGATTTCACTGTCCAAGGACCTCATGGCTATAGCAGGTTGGTATTACAGAGATTAATTAATTTAATCCTTTTTTTTAAGTGTCAGGTTAAATTGGGCTTTTCTTAACGTATTGCTCTGTGAATTTTTAAAGTTTAATTAAATTGAGAAATCCAAACTAATTAAACCTAGTTTGAAGTTGAACCTGCTGGCAATACGGCGTTCAATCTCTCTCTCTTTCTTTTGTCGTTTTGCTTTTGAAGACATTAAAAAAAAATAATAATTTATGCATGGCATGATTGAATATGTGTCAACTAGAATTTCACAAATATTTATTTTGAGAAATTTGAGGAATTACAGGTTTTTTATGCTATAGACAAAATCGGAGGAATTTGACTCTCACACCATTGAAAATTTTTTTAATCTTTGAAAATTTGACTCACTATAACTTTATTTTATATTTATGATTGATGTTGATCATATATTAATATACTGGTTGATGATTGATGTTTAGCTTTGAAATTGGAAAAAAATTGTTGAAAAGGAAATACACTTTTGAAAATGACATAATCTTTTTCAGCAATCTTTGCTCAAATCAAATCACCTTAAAAGCTAATAAATTATATATATATATATTTTTCCGCTTAAAACCGTTGGCCCAAAAATAAATCTCTTATTCTATTTAGGCAAGGTTTTTAATTCATTTTTAAATATTCAGGCAAGAATAATCCATTTTTAAATAAAACCTCTCAAGTCTGGCCCAAATTTGATCCGGGATGAAAAATTTAACTTGGGCATTAAATGCGCAGCCGAAATTGTTGAATCAATTTTTTTTTAGATCAGAATATTGAGTATTCCTTCTATAACTGGTAGGAAAAATTGTTCAACAAATTAAGGTAACCTAAATGCTAACTTTGTCTAAATACTAAAGAAAAGATTAACTTATGATTAAAAAGTTTGAATGGCGCAACGATGTATGTCCTTATATAATGATACTAAAAGTTTACTATAATGGCAGGTGAAGCTCTGAAATCGAACATCACAACCATGGGGCCTCTGGTTCTGCCAGCTTCCGAGCAGCTTCTCTTTCTTCTCACTCTGATCGGCCGGAAAATCTTCAACCCCAAGTGGAAGCCATACATTCCCGACTTCAAGCAGGCCTTCGAGCACTTCTGCATCCACGCCGGCGGCCGAGCCGTCATCGACGAGCTGCAGAAGAACCTCCAGCTGTCGGCGGAGCACGTGGAGGCCTCCAGAATGACTCTGCACCGCTTCGGCAACACGTCGTCGTCGTCGCTCTGGTACGAACTGAACTACATCGAATCCAAAGGCAAGATGAAGAAAGGAGACCGAGTATGGCAGATTGCGTTCGGAAGTGGGTTTAAGTGTAACAGTGCAGTGTGGAAGTGCAACAAAAGCATCACGCTGGTGGACGGACCTTGGGCCGATTGTATCGATCGCTACCCTGTTCATATTCCCGAGATCGTCAAGCTCTGAGAAGAAGAAGAAGAAGAAGAAGAAGAGGTTCACTACTTTGAGGATAGTGGTCTGCTTTAATTAATATAAAAAATATATATATCCTTTTCGTTTTTTTTTTAATTTTCCGTTTTTTAAAAGGTGGAAAAAAAACCATGAGGGATTTCTTTGTCAATTTGCAACGAAATCCCAATGGAGGTTCCAAATATATATATATATATATATATATATATATATATATATATAAATGCATCATGTAATTAGGGGGATACAAGTAGAATCAGTTCCCGCTTGTATTTTCTAGTGCTTTTGAAAGCTTGTACCTATATTTATATATGTATGTATCTCTTGAAAATAAGAAATGTGTTTGATGACTACACAGTGTGACAGGAAGGTTAGATTAATTTCAAGGTCGAGTTAGTTGATACAAAAATGTCAGTGTGAATTTGCCTAAAATGTTAATGGGTTTCGTGGCATCATAAAACCTTTACAGAGCAGAGAATGCTGCCCCTAAATTGGGAAATTAAATAACAAAACAACATTATGGGGTAATTAATGAATAAGTTATTTTTTAAATCAGTATCCGGTTTTTGACAAGTTATCGTTTTCTTTTTCACGCATGTGTACATTATTGCTTGATTTGATGTTGGTTAAAAACAACTGAAAAATAGTCTAAGCACGGTACAAATTCTAATATAAAAAAGGGAAAATGACAATAAAATACTACTTGAATTCTAAAAAGACAAATAAGGGACCTGAATAAGCAAAATGACAAAGAAGGCATTAGGTACCAATATGGGATTTTGATTTTAAATTTTACAAAACACATAGTGGGATTTACAACTTTCATAGTGAGAGTTACTACTTCGTCAATGGGTTTTACAACCTGTTTTGAAGGGTCGAGCAAGTTTTGTCTAATTTTACAAACACATAATGGGATTTACAACTTTCATAATGAGAATTACTACTTGGTCAATGGCTTTTGCAACCTGTTTTGAGGGGTTAAACAACTTTTCTCTAAAAAACAATACAATTCCACGCTGAATTTTATAAAACACATAGTGGGATTTACAACTTTCATAGTGAGAGTTACTACTTTGTCAATGGGTTTTGCAACATGTTTTGACATCAAAATCAAATTCCAGATTGGTACCCAGTGCCCTATTTGTCATTTTGCTTATTCAGGTCCCTTATTTGTCTTTTTGGAATTCAAGTGGTATTTTATTGTCATTTTCCCTATAAAAAAATCATAACAAATTTATAATGTTAACTTATTAAGAATTTTTTGGTAATTACATTTTTTTTAAAAGCCTCATAGTAATTTTCTCAAATAAAAAGAAAGAAATTATTGCTTGATTTGATGAGATATAAATTCTTAAAGGATATTATTAATAACTTATTATCTAATTTGTGTGATAAATTTTATTTTTTAGCTTTCACTTTTTGCATAAGCACATAATTTTTCAAAAAGAATTAATATATTACTTTCACAAGTTATGAATGAATGATGCAATTTTATCTATTAAAGTTTGTATAAATATATGAATATGCATTTCCAATACGAACTATAATTGATGCCAGCCTTGGAATTTTTGAAAAATTTATCAAATTTTTTTTTATGAAGTTTTTAACTATATACTACCTCCAATCCTAATTATAAAACCTTATTTATGATGGACAAACAAACCCTTATAATTAAAAAATTAAAAATAATACTCCTCCGATCCTTAATATAAGACCCATTTAACTAATTTGATTAGATTAAGGAAGTTAGGTAATTTAGTTAATTGTAATAAATATGACACATTTTTCCTAAAACACCATAATCATCTTTCTCAATACTCCCTCTCCTTCTTCTACTTGATTATGGTTGAGGGAGTATCCATAGGGGTAATTTAGAGATTATTGATAAATATGAGAAATGAGTCTTATATTTAGGATCAAAACCAATTTAATAATTGGGTCCTATATTAACTGGAGGTGTATATATTAAAAATTTTGCTAAAAGAGGAAAAGGCAAAAGCTGTCACATGTCCCTTGGTCAGGCTACAAGCTGAGATATGGACTAACTTTATCCAAATTAAGAGAATGGCAACATCGTCGCTGACCTCTGACCCAAACTTTACAACGCCCCAATAAATTGCAGATGGTGGACTTTTTCTACGGAGGAAAAAACATTGATTACCCTAAAGTTTATTAAAAAGTGTAGATTAAACAACCATAAGTTTTAAAATAAAAAATAACAATATGTTCAAACTAATTACTTATTATTAAAATTTTTAAGTAATTAAATTTTTTTCTTGAAATCTCTTAATAATTTTTTTTTATCCATGAGTTTTTCCTAAATATGTAAAACTATATATATTTTGCCAAGTAAAACTATACACATATAAATATTATGATACACGAGCTGTTTCCATCTCTTCATAACAGGCTTCGCACCATATATTCATAATTAATTTAGGATTAATATAATTTTCAGTTTCTAAAATTTGAAATCAAATCAAATTTTAAGAACTAAAAATTGTATTAACTCATTGATTTATATTAATCATAACGGTGTAATATATTTATACATGTACACGTATGTGTATTGTCGTTGTTGATCTGATATCCCTTTTTTTTTTTTTTAACGGACTAATTTTCAACTCGTTTTTCTTGATGTAGTACTCCCTTCGTTTCTTATTATAAGAGACATTTGATGCTTATTGCATGTTCCTATATATAAGAGACACTTAAAAGTTGTCTCTACTTTTTTGTGTTGATTTTCTATTTTACCCATATTTATTGTCTCCAACTCATATTCTCTCTCCTTCCCACTTCTCTTTCTTTTAATATTCTCTCTCATGCTCTCTCTCTTTATTAATGAGGGCATTTTGGAAAAAAGATTATACTTTTTACACATTGATTGTTCTTAACTAATTTTAACTGTTTTTTTATCAACGTAATTCGGTTATTCGTCTCTTATAATAAGAAACGGAGGGAGTAATTTACAAATAAATTTGGAGGCAACTCGTTTTTGTTGTTGTTCTTTAAATCAATTTATGGTCGCCAACCAATAAAGTCAGGTTTTGTATGGAACATAGCGTGATCCACACCCACATTAACGCCACATGTGCCAGATGGACGTCAATTATTTGTTGCATAGTAATTTTAGCAAACGCAAGCTACCTCGCGATTGTTCTGTTTTAAAATAATGTATAAAATTAAAAAAAATATTAATTATAAAAATGACACTGCATTCATTTAAAAATTTTGTCTACTTTATATCTAAACAATTAAAAGAGTTAAAAAACATTAAATCATATAAAAATTTTACCACATCACATTAAATTCTTAAAGGGTTTATTATTTTAAGGTGTAAATATTTAAATCAAATATTTACTTTTTTTAGTATGATATATTTCAGTTTTTGTTTCTCTCGTCGCATATTATTCAACATTTCAATTAAACTAGTGTCCAGCTAATTCATTTCATAGATTAAGAGATGTAAGATTGCTGATTATATCAATATTTCGAACATTAAATGTGTCTATATTCCTTTTTAGTTTATGCTGATAATGAATTATTGAAAATTAATTAAATGTGAAAATGAAGTTGAAGAAGATAGAGATGGGCATGTAGACGTGAGTTTGAAGTGAAAGGCATATAACTGAGGGTCGGTTGGGAATGAAAGCCAAAAATTAAATGTACATAATTAATACAATAATATAAAATATAAAATTTATAAGGAGTCACTTTCTTCATAAATTATAAATAATAAATAATAAAACTCATTTTATACTTCTTATAATGTACAGATAGGAATATATTTATGGATGGCAAAAAAAAAAAAGATAGGAAAATATTTACGATTTGATTTAATTTTATGTAATGATTAATATACTCTTTTTCCTACTAATTTGAGAAAGAATAACATGTTTTAGAAGCATTTTAAAGTGACTTTAAAAACTTGTATAAATAGAACTATAGCTATAATGTTGAATACAACCCATATTAATTTAGCAAAAAAGAAAAAAACTACAACCCGTATTAATGAAAGCACATTCCCTTAAGTTCGTGATGTTAATGACGCATTATGACAATTAAATGTGAAAATGAAATTGAAGATAAGGATGGGCTTGAAATGTAAATGAGAGATTTACTGAGGCTTCGCTGGGAATCAAGTAGACACGTATGAATGTTATAATTATTAGGGACAATGACCCCAAAAAAAACCTGAAATTTTATAAATGCCAAATAAGAAATGTCAACAAAAATTTGTTGTCATTTGTAAATTCAAACTTGTCAATACCAAATAAAATTGTGTTATTAAACCTGATTTGGGATTTACAATTTTCAGTTTTTTTTCTCTGTCATTCTCCCTAATTATTACTCCATACGGTACATAATACAAGAAGTTTGTTACAAGAAAATTATGGTACAAAACATAAGATATTATCAAGATAATTAATGTGCTTTTTTTACCATTATCTCTATTAAATATAGGAGAGAGATGATAGATAATAAACATTTTAAGGTTAAATACAACTTTATCATTTTGGTAAGGGGAAAAAATTTTTTATTATTATTTTATGACACATTTAATAACTAAATTTTTATTTCTTGTATGTGAAAAAAGTTAGCCAACTTCTTATATTATGGAGCAGAGAGCATATAGTTTGCAAAAAAAAAAGAAAAGAAAAAGAAGACAATGATAATTATTATATATTATTAAAAAGTTATTGGTATTAGTTGGAGATATATTTATTTTACAATGAATCGTTGTCCCCAAAGTTGTTAGGCGTTAGCAAAATTTATCATATGATTTGTACAACTAACTGTATTCTGCCCTCCTAACTCTTAAATCAATAATCTTTTTAAAATATTTTTGAAGTAAAGGTCTTTTTTTTTTTTTTGCTTTCATCTTTTGCCATCTGAAGTAAAGATCATTCAGTAGCATGAAAGTGAGGCTACATATAAATAAAATTGATTTCTTTTATTTTCACTCACTTTTCCTTTAATTTTCGGTTTTACATATTTCTTTTACAAGATACTCAAATTGAAATTAATTATACCAGCACAATGTTCAACTTAAATGAGATATTTTTTTGTCATTTATAATTGTTTCTCTGTTTGAATGATTGAATATTTAAGGTCATAGTTTTAAATTTTAAAAAATTATGTATCATCAAAATTAGTTCTGATTAATTATGAATTCATATATGCATCAAGAAGAATTAGATGTTTCATTGGATAAATTAATATTTGTATAAATACTATTTATTTTGTTCTTAATCTGCCTCTTTCTCACACATACCCGTACGCACCCCTCCTTAAAACGACATAAGAACTTCAACTAAAAGGAATAAACGACAAAAAATTAGTATTTGTTGCCGAGACAGAATGTTGGCCCAAAAATCTATTCAAATAATCTTATAGAACGACAGATCACAAGATGGGATTAAGGAAATCTCGGCGAAAAAATGTCTGTGCTCTGCGTCTGTATATATATTCTCGGCAAATATACACTACTCTTTTAATTGTCACTTATAAGAGAGAATTTTGGTTTTTTTTTTATCACTTATATTCTTTTTTAATGTTTTATTTTTAATTCTCTCCATGTTAATTAAAGGAGACAAATGTAAAGGTGAAGAAAGAGGGAATAAATAATAAAAAAATACTAACTATCTAATAAGGGTAAAAGTAAATAATTTTATGTATTTAATGATCTCTTTAAAATGTGAGAAACTACTACAAATAGCCATTAAAAAGGACCAGAGTGATATATAGTTATTATGAGTTATTTGTAGGACAAAATTTTGGATTTAAATATGAGTTACTTGTTTTTAATGTTCTGTTTGGATGGGAAGAAAAGTTAGAAGAAAAGAAAATGAGAGGAGAAAAAATGAAGAGAAGAGAAAACTAAAGAGAAAATATTATTACCCATCTTGTTTGGATGAACGAGGGAAAATATAAGAGAAAGAAAATGAGCAAAAATATGAAGGACTAAAATACCCTTATCTATATGCCAAAATATATTATGTTTAAAACCAAATTAAATGTCATAATAAAAAAAAATCATATAAACATTAAGATTATCAAATAATTTAAATAAAATTAATTAATAAAAATATATTATCATATTATTACTCCTCTGGTCCTATTTATAAGGTAGAGAGAGAATTTTTTTATCTTATTTATAAGTTATTTCATTAAATTCTCAGTATAAATGTACTATTCTGTCTTTCATTTATTATAGTGTAAGTAGTTACTCCTTCCGTTCCTTATTATAAGAGACATTTGATGCTTATGGCATGTTCCTATATATAAGAGACACTTAAAAGTTGTCTCTACTTTTTTGTGTTGATTTCCTATTTTACCCATATTTATTGTCTCTAACTCACACACTCTCTCTTTCCCACTTCTCTTTCTTTTAATAATTTATTATTGTTCTCTCTCATGTTCTCTCTCCTTATTAATGAGGATATTTTTGGAAAAGAAATTATACCTTTTACACATTGATTGTTTTTAACTAATTTTAACTGTTTTTTTTATCAACGTAATTCGGTTATTCGTCTCTTATAATAAGGAACGGAGGGAGTATCTCTTTTGAAAGTTGTATATACTAAATATGGGTAAAATTAAAAATTTGTTGTATTTTCATAGAGAGTTAATGCATTTTAAAGTTTTTATTGGTCTGTGTAAAATATACTAAAAGTGTCCTATAAATAGGACTAGAAAAGTATATTTAAAAATCAAATAGTTTAGTAAAAAAGTGTTATTTTTAATAAAAAATAAAAAGTGGATAACTTTTTTAAATTAAATATAATAAAAGAAAATAAATAAAATATATATTAGTTAAAATTATTGTTAAATAATAAAAATTTATTATAAAAGTTGGCCACAGTAACATAATTTAGCTAATTAATAAAATAGCCATAAATAAAATTAAAAATTACATTAAAGGCAAAATATGCTTTTTTGTACCTAGTATAGGGGAAGGTGTGTGAGAAATGTGAGTTTTCTTCTCATTTTCTCTCTCTTCATTCAAACGAGAAAAAACTCATTTCTCTCTTTATTTTTCTCTTTAATTTTCTTTTCTCTCTCCGTTTCTCTCCATCCAAACAACAAGTAATTGTTGTTTTTCAAATTTAAGATATGTGAAATGATTAAATATAAAGAGAAGGAATTTTTCACTAAGGATAAATTGGTAAAAAAAAACGTATAAAAATATTTACTCATTGAAAATCACGTCGAAGGAAAGGAAGAAGAGGATGTTGTACTATTTCAAAAGACTACTCGAAGTGGCCGCCTCATTAATTAAAGTGCCAACTCCTATGGCCGAGTCTCTCATTTATCCGCATAAGAAAGAGAAGAAGTAGGTGAAAAGTTTGGTGAGAGTTGAGAACGAAAGTTTTTTGTTTAATTCATTAATTATTTTAAATAAAAAACTTAATCATTTAGATGAATTTAGAAGGGTGTAAATTTTATTTATTACTATGTTATAAAATCATGAATTTGACCAAAGGATTGAGATACAGTAGCATAGTACTCCTTAAATAAGATATATAAAAAATTAACAAGATATCTTGGTGTTATTAACCAAGAAAAATAAGCAAGCTTAATGGAATTAATATTTTGGTGTATTATGCGAATCATGAACCTGCCTTAAGATTATGATCACCAGCTCAGATCACATGCAATGTTTGTAATATCTTTTTTTAAGTTTGGAAGCACCATTCAGATTCAACTCATCCACATATATCCTGGACATATACTCTTTGAGCTCCTGTTTACAAGACAGAGGAAAAAGAAGAATATGTTGGTCCTGACACTGGTGTCGTATTTAAAGCAACATGTATATTTAATAAGAATAAAGTTAAAAATTTATTAGCTTTTTAGATAAAGTTAACAAGTTTTAAGATTTTTTCAACTGTAATAAAACATAATAGAAGTGATTTATAAATAAGATGATATAAAATACTACCTCAGGTCATGAATATAAGATATTATTTGCAGTATGTACAATTTGTATTACAAATTAAATTTTATATTTATGACTAAATCTAGTATTAATTTATGCAACTCTTAGCAAAAGGATGCAAAATGACAACGCATAGAACTTAAAGCACCAGTCACAGAAAGAGACGAATGAGAATGATGTAAATGAATCAGATGATTATGGCTCTTCTACGCAACCATATATACAAATTAATCACAAGAGTACTTTTTGATTGGGTCAAAATGGATAGGGTTATAAACAACTAATTAGTATCTGGATCATTTGTAGCCGTTTAACCAAAGTCTTCTATGATGAAGATAATACGTTGTGATGTCTATTTTTCTCCATTTGTAACGAAGATAAATTCACACAGCAAAGACCATAAACTTAAGATAACTTAAAATCTCAATTTTGCATAGTTAATTCTACTTAATTTAAATGAAGTTAATTTAAAAATCTACTTTAAATGAAAGATGCATGTATATGTGAATAAGAGAGGAACCAAATTAAAATATTTAAATTACAGAATTCAATTAGACGGAATTAGTCACAGGGAGAGCTTGATATAGAGAAATCAAGTTTTCAGTTACCATATAGTCAGAAAAGATCAAATTTAAAATTGAGAGATATTGAGGCCTGAAACTAACTTAATAATTTATTTTTTTTAAAAGGAAAAAAGGCTTGTCAAATTCTTATGATCAAATAAATGAAACTCAAACAAATTTCTTCAGTTTAATTAATATTTTGTTGTAATATTGTTACAGAAAAATTGGGAAAAAGTCCCCCCCATTAAAAGTTTTATTGGTGAGAAGAATTAGATAAATCTTTATATACAAAAAGTAATGATACTCTACAAATTTGTATACACAAAATACCATTATTCTAATTTAGATCATTCTCACCAATAAAATTTTGAATAAGACAACCAACAAGCTGTTGGCTGAGATGGTAAACAATCTCATCCCTCCAAGAAGGAAATTAAACACAACTTTACATCCCAGGAAGCACACTTATTAGGAGGACTTTAACTCAGCTCAACAGAGATTAGTCTCAGGCTCAAAGTGACTTAAGGATACTCTGAGTTATGTCAAAACAAAATTGAACTAGGCATTCTTTCTCATTTTTCCTTATTTCTAATTTTATATATATTGATTTACTTCTGTCAATACTACGTTAGTATTGGCCAACAATGTCAGAAAAATTACATTCAAATTACAACACGTTATTGTCAAGACTAGTGGTTCTACTATTAAAAAAAAAAAATGGTGATAATTTTGGGGGGGAAAAAGTGATAGAACCAAGTTTCTTTTCGGAATCAAAATTTCACACTTATGATATTTAATCATAAACTATGAGTAACTTATTTGTAGATACATAGAGAAGAAAAAGAAGAATGATTGGAGCAAGGAACATGGCTAAGAAATTGACAGTTGCTAATCAGAAGCAGCTGTATGTATGCTGGCCCAATAAATTAAAGTGCTTGCAGGACAAAAGACATTGACAATATTTATAAATGTGACATCTCTGTGACAGAGCTTGTGTTAATTAATTCATAACATGTACGTATTTATATGCCATATGGCTGTATTTATATACATATACATATATATTTTTATATATATCCATCTCATGGGGACACAATGCCAGTTGGTTTTTTCCTGTTTCTTGTTAGCTTTCTTTTTTTGGTTGGTATTTAATACTTCTCCGGTCCTTAACGTAAGACCTATTTAACTATTTTGATTAGATTAAAGAAGTTAGGTAAGTTAGTTAATTATAAGAAATGTGACACATTTTTCTTAAAACACCATAATCATCTTTCTTAATACCCCCTTTCTCTCTTTTACTTGGTTATGGTTGAGGAGTATCCATAGGAGTAATTTAGAGAAAATTGATAAATATAAAAATGGGTCCTATATTTAGAACCAAAACCAACTCAACAATTGGGTCCTATATTAAGGACCGGAAGAGTACCTCTTACTTCTCTTAGGGTTTTACTTCGCAGATGTAACCCTAGATTTGGTTGCATTTGTAGCACTTTGCTGTCTCACCTTTTGACTTGTGTGTGTGGGTCTCCCGTCCATTGCACCAAGTTTTCACAGCTGACTTATGTATATTGGGCCACTTCTTATAATTATTATATATGTCATATTGAAATATTGATATTTTTCTTGTCATATCTATTATCTATATTCCTTTTCATCAGAATGCATTGTTTTGGGCAAAGGTTTCCTACCGTACGAGTGGAATGGAAGGAGGGGAATTAAAAGAGGAATTTTAAAATTTAATACAGAAAAGATGTAAGATAAAAGAGCAAGAACAAAAAATAATCAAAAGCTTCTATACTTTTTGTAATTTTTTTAAAGTCAAATTAACTAAAATCCCCCTTCCTTTCCCTTCCTTCCATTTCTCTCGTACCAAACAAATCCCAAAATTTTAAAGAACCCCAATGGCTGTAGTCATATCAAGGATGCCGGATCGTCCCTTTATTAGCCCACAGAAAATAAATACATATGTTGTTTATATTTATATATTTATATACATAGGAGTCCTTGCAAGTTTCTATATTTTCCTGATGTTCCTAGTTCTCAGATCTCTTAAGTGACTAACAAATCCAAATCTAACTTTAATTCAGTGGCCATTGTCTGTTCTTTAGGTCCATACTATTGCATTATCATACATTTCTTTTCATCTCTCACCAGCTTATGTTTCATAGTTGAAATTAAAGTTACTGGAAACGCGTGCTTTTACTTGAAAAGTAAAACGATGAATTTCAGGCTAGCTGAATTATCTGTGTTTTAATTACCGCCATTACTCTTGATACGTTTGAATAAAATCTTTTCCGTATGAAGTGACTAACTCTTCAGTTGCATAAAGAAGACGACAGCGATTGCATAAGCTTCAAGGAACATCACCTGCAGGCTTTTAATGGGGTTATTGTAGCAGCTTCAATCAAGACTTGCATTAAAAGTCCAGCTTCGAAAGCCAATCCATTGCAGAAGCTTCAAGGTTTTATTATTTCTGCATAATTTATTCCATTGTTTATATTTTACGATGAATTTCTGATGGAATGATTTCTCTGCAACTTCAACCTTTGGATCCTTGTCGTTTCTCTGCTCTCTTATGCGATTCTGCACATATATCTGATCCTACACAGATCCAATTGTGCTGTCAAATAACAAGAGAAACGGCAAGATATTGAGATTGAAACCTTCTTTTCGCCAAAGATAAACAAGAAATCGTCCAGGAAACATGTTTCTTAACCACTTTTATAACTACTCTCCTAAATCACAAGCTTGATTAATTAATTGTAATTAGTCATTCGTGGAATAGGAATTAAGGAGCTACTGTATGGCTGCAAGTTCAGGCCTCTGCCAACGGGTTTAAGTGTTTGATCCAGCATATATCATGCATCATCACTTAGATTTAATCAGGCCCAGGATCTGTTTAATGAGAGATTGAGATTAACTAACTAACTAATGCTTCTGTCAACTAACTGAAACTAAACTTTACGACTTTCTGCAAGAAAATTTCAGTCAGACCATTTAGACTTTGTAATTTCATCATGCAACCGTGTACCTTTAAGAAAGTTTCAAAATGATCACGTCTCAGTCGAGTTTTTTCTACTTAATTAAAATACAATATAAAATCAAAGTTCAACTCTAATATTAAAAGAAAACATGTTAGTAGGAGTCAACATGAATGCAATTTCTATGTTCAAATGTATGGGTTTTGACCCAAAAAGAAAATAGTAGCCTATGTGAAAAATGACCTAAACAATATGCACTAGTCGTCTCAATTATTTGACATTTGTTTCCTTTATGTTTGAAGTTGGAAATTTGCTGTGGGAAAGCTTTACATTCCTGTGAACTAAGTCAATTTGATTTTAATTAATCATAGTCTAATATACAACATTTCGAACGCTGTAGATAAAAAAATGAGCACTCCAAATTTTGTTGTCACAACTCAGAACTAGTATCGATTAATATATTAATCTAAGTAGTAACAATAATAATAAAGTCAAGGTCATAGATTGAGGTCTGACTTAGCAGAACCTGAGTGCTATTTCGTGCACATTCACGTTTCCAAATGTCGCTGTTTCACCGAACCACAGGCCCAACAACTCCCGCAGTCGTAGGCGAGAATAAAGAGCCTTCCTTTCTGTTCTCTCACGTTGCCACAAATAACCCGTGAATTCGAATCTCAGGCTCTCACACACAGTTTGGGTCCGATAGGAGAACGAGAGAAATGGGTAACATTAAGAACGAAAATTCATTGCTTGAAGATCTCATTGAGAAGGCGGGTGGGTGTGCTGTCACTGATGGAGGCTTCGCCACCCAGCTCGAACGACATGGGGCTGCCATTAACGATCCTCTCTGGAGCGCTCTCTGTTTGATCAAAAATCCTCATCTCATCAAGAAGGTCCTCTCTCTCTCTCTTCCCCTGTATGCCCCTATTTCTGCTTCATCGTTTTTATTTTACATTTCTGCTTTGTTCTCAATCTCTGATTGGAAATGGGCTTGTTTATCTAGGTTCATTTGGAATACTTGGAGGCGGGTGCGGATATATTGGTGACTTCTTCTTACCAGGTAGGTTTTTGACTCTGCATTGACAGTGTTGGCCTTGATTTATTTGTTCTGTTTTCCTTTATTGTAAGAAGAAATCAAGATCATACGAAACTGTAAGGAAAAAAATCTGTTTTCTGGAGTGTTTGATGGCCAACAAAATTTGCATGGTAAAGACGTGTTTGTGAAGTAATATATTCATTATGTATCTGCTCTTTTGATGACTCTGCAATGTCTCCATGATTTTCTTGTTAGAGCGGTATTTCTTAACTAATACGAGAATTGACTGCCTGTAATTTTCTATTCAATGTGAATGGTATAGGCTTATATGGCATGAATAGAGGAGATATATCCTCGTTTACATGTATGTTATGTTATTAGAATCGAGGATCGAGTAATCTTTAGCCATATACTGAATCATGCTGCAAGAATGTGCTTGCATTATCTACTTACGTTGCTCGAAGAGGCCTAAACTGATGTGTGAAATCTTTATGACCTGAATGAAGTAAATGCACATAGTTTTCTTAAAAATTTCTCTGTAATTCTAGGCCACCCTTCCCGGGTTTGTGTCCAAGGGACTGTCCATCCAAGAAGGGGAACTACTGCTGGAGAGAAGTGTCAAATTGGCCATTGAGGCTCGTGACAGTTTTCTGGAATTCCATTAAGAAAAGTTCTGGACATAACTATAGAAGGGCTTTTGGTTGCAGCCTCCATTGGAAGCTATGGAGCTTATCTTGCTGATGGCTCTGAATACAGGTGCTTTTGTGCTCTTTTATAAACTCGACAGTTTGCTTCTGATCAATGCTTTTCAGCAATTAGTTTGGGTAGTTTTATATAATGAGAGAATTTAGAGATGCCGTTCTTTTCATACAGCGGTTGCTATGGACCACATGTTACGTTGGAGAAGTTAAAGGAATTTCACCGCCGCAGATTGCAAGTTCTTGTCGAGGCTGGTCCAGATTTACTTGCCTTTGAAACTATTCCAAACAAACTTGAAGCTAACGTATGTTCTTCCTCCACTCAATAGCTTTCTTTGGGTAATGTACATTGCAGTAAAGTAAATATAAATGACATGCATATAGAAATTCTCGCCAACTGAAAGTATTCAATAATGAAGTGTAGAATTCAATGGTGGTTCACAAGACTAATGAAATGCTGATTTTATCTAAGCTGCACTGCAGCATTCATTTCAATTCACAGAGCAAAAATCCATATTATGTAAAACAGCAAGATTGTCACTCTTATGTTGAGCATCCTTGAACTTGCAATGACCAAGAGAAGGAAAAAGAAATCCTCAAATCTAGGATGACATGATGAACAACACGCATTAAGTTTTGTGATCTTTTATTTTGTCAGTTTGTATAATGATGAGTATTATCTATGATTTGCCTTACTTCCCTGCACAATGCTGATTTCAGGTGACAATGTCTTTCCTCTCTTATTTTTTTGCCCAGTTAATCACGCATGTTTGTGAAATTTCTTGATTTGCCATAGGCATCGGGG